>NC_064629.1:118660056-118963087 GCF_023864275.1 Schistocerca cancellata | reverse complement strand
TCTCAACAGCAGAATCTCAATGCCTACATACTCTAGGCATGGCGGATTTTAGATTTGTTAATGATTTCTGGAATTGTCAAGAGCTCAGTCAGTATTTGAAAATATGTTATGCAGTCTTATAAAATAGAGTAATTCAAGATAAGTGACTTAACTTTTGTTTACCTCAATAAGTTTCATGTCTCCTCATTAATATTTAATTAATAAGTTTGAATACATAAATGTTTTTCAAAAGTTCAAGATTATGACAAAAACTTATGACCACAAAAACATCACAAGAATGCAATGCTGAACACTCCCTCAGAGCTGAAGAATTGCTCATAAATTCTATGACTGCTTTTCTTGTTTAAATGTGCAGAAAATATGTTTCAGTTAAAATAAATTTTTTTGACCAAATTTTCTAAAGTAATATTATCAACATGATAACATTTTTAGTAACATTTTGCAGTAGTCATTTTTAGTGGGTGTGCTACAGTTAAAGTCTCCTTACTCACCTTGTGTTTGAGTTTGGAGAAAGGCTTAATGTAAAATACCTAAATATTTCCGTTTAAAAGTAAAGTCAGTTTTTTAAACAAAGATTTCAGATGAATTCTGTTTTCAAACTTAAGTTTGAGTCAGGTTCCTCCAGAAATGTTGAATTAAGTCTGCTCCCACAAAGCTGGTGACCAACCTTCATAGTTTTGGTTTGTTTTTTTCAGGGGAACTCTAACAGCCTTCATGTCTCAAAGAGGTTAACTGCTGTTGCAGAAGCTGATTAGAAGCACAAATGTACAAAAGTTGTGCATAAGGTAGGCAGTGATTTATTTCATGTGATGATTAGGGTATTGTTCTATCATGAATAAAACCAGCCAATCAATTCGACACTTTAGTATTAAAGTTCAATTTTATAATGTGCCTTATCAAATGGGAAATACATTAGGAACACTGGTCAAAAGTTCAATAAATATTTTTTAATGTAAAAGATGAGAAAAATATAGTTTTGTCTAGTGTATAAATGAGCTGTTCGGGGGAACAAAATGGTAAGCGCCAAAATCACAGTTTCGAGATACAGTGCATCTAAAGTTTCAATTGATCTGCAAATCTGAATAATTTTTTTTGAACAGTCCTTTTATTCTGTAGTGATTCTAACATCTATCTTCTACTATACAGACATAAATGAAACTCAGAACTGACTAAAACAAATGAAATATACAAAAATTATTACATTACCATACACCATTAACAACACATAGTGATAGAACATTACATATTAAATTTTACATTAAGTCTTCAACACTTTACTGAAACTGCAAAATCATTCATCACTATCATTAGTAATCTCTTTTTCATCTAAAACTGTTGGCTTTAGTGACAGGAAAAATCCATGGTAGACAGGAGCTATGTAATTTAGGAGCGACAGGACGTCAGCAACTTTCTTATTTTCAATAAGCCTTGGCCCATTGTATTTAAGTTGAAGTGTAGGAACTGGTCCTTGCCTTCCATGTTTCCTGAAGCTTATTTCATACCAAATGTCATGACAAAATGTCTCGCTGATGAATAAAGATGATGGATATCCGGAGGTCACCTTCCACCTATATACTTTCCTTAGGTTGACATCTTGACCATCAACTGTCTTCTTTCTGAAGATAAACGCTTCTTTAGAGTGTCGTATTCGACAGAAATCCTCTCTTTTCATATTATATAAAAGCAATGGAGTCTTCTTAGCTGACTTCTTGATGATCTCGCACCACTGACCTGGACTGTACACATATTGTACTTGTCGGCGAACATAATTTTCAATTGTACTTCAAGAACATAATGGTATGTACATGCACTTACCATTATGTTCGTGAAATGTACTAAAGACAGTATATTTACAAAATAACATTTTCTTGTTTAGATGAAACACTGTCTGGGTTTGGTTGTATGGTAGTGTATTGTGCTGTTTATGGTGCATATATTAAGATTTTATACATTATGCTGCGATAGATGTCATCACATCTGCAGCTTGTGGTCTAGTGGCTAGCATTACTACCTCTGGATCACAGTGTCCCAGGTTTGATTCTGGGCCAGGTTGGGGATTTTCTTTGCCCAGGGACTGGGTGTTTGTATTGTCCTCATCATTCCATCATCATTCATGAAAGTGACTAGACTGGACTGTGTACAGATTGGGAATTTGTATGGGTGGTGATGACTGCACAGTCGAGTGGCCCACAAATAAAACATTATCATCATCAACAGATGTCATCACATGAAACTGTCAGAATTTCTAGCTTTTTGAATAATTCTTTAGACTTGTTGTGTTACTACTGTTGGTTACTATTTGCACAGCTCTTTTCTGTATCTCGAAAATATTCTGCATGTTCCCAGGACTTATTCCACAAAACATTATCCCATAACTGACGCTACTTTGAGGCATGAAATTTGGCATGCTGGAGCAAGGATTTGTGTAACATGCTGAAGGTTGCCTCTTTGCAAAAATTCTCACACATTCTTTCTATTTCAATTGACAGCCTACATTCATAACCAAGAATTTGGCATCACTTACACAATCTAGTACATCGTTGTTTACTATCATTGTCTTTTTTTTATTTAGTTAGAAGTTTATACATATTATCTTTTTCACTTTTAAAGCTAGTCTATTCTTTAATGACAAGATGTGGATCTCTCTGAGCTTCATTGGATTTTTCTGTTAACTGTGTTCAATTTTTTTCAGTAATCACTATGATGTCGTCATTAGCAAACAGTACTTTTTCTCCACACCTGACATTCTGTGGGAAATCATTTATATACATAAGGAAGAGGACTGGGCTCAATATGCTTAGATGGGGGCTCCCTATATTAGTATATTTCAGATCTGATAAGTGTTTTACTACTTATCTTTTAGAAATAGGTGATATTTCAACCAGTCTTCCAGTTTCCCGAGTATGACTGAAACTAATTCTTTGCCATACATCTTATCACTAATAGGTCTATTTTATCTAATAAAATTCTGTGGCCAACTGTATCAAATGCCTCTGATAGATCAGAAAATATGCCCTTTGTATTCTCATCCTTGTCTTGTGCTTTGAGTACAGCTTTAGCAAACTGTGCTATAGCCAAAAGTTATGAATGGTGGGCTCCATGTGGTTCCCAAGTCGTGCAGCGACTGTAAACCATAAAATTACCAAATATGCAGCAACCAGATGCAAAATCATGTCTTATTTATTCACTTTTGCAAATCGATTTCAACTGATTAACAGCCATCATTGGTGCTTTCATCCAATATGTGCCCTGAGTAGTAATACTGTCTTAAGCAGTGGTCAAACATAAACTTGACCTCTGCTTAAGACAGTGTTACTACTCAGGGCACATATTGGTTGAAAGTACTGATGATGGCTGTTAATCAGTTGAAATCGATTTGCAAAAGTGAATAAATAAAACATGATTTTGCTGAATATTTGGTAATTTTATAGCCAAAAGTGTAGCTCTTGTGGGCCTGAAACTGAATTGATCATTGCAGAGGAGGTTGTATTTATTTATTTCATTAGTCTATTTTTCATTATGGTTTTTATTATTCTGGAAATACAAGATCACTAAGAAATTGGTCTGTGGTTTTCTACATTTTCTGCATCACAATGTTTTAGTATTGGTATTACTTTTACTTGTTTCAACAATGTAGGAAAAGACAGATCGCTACTTACTATAAAGAAGACACATCAAATTGCAGAAATGCACAATTAAAAGACACTCACGTAAAGCTTCTGGCCACAGCCTTCACCAGTAAAAGAGACACACACACACAATCACACACAAAAGCAAGTACACCTCACACATGCATGATCACCAACTCCAGCATCTTGAACTGGAATACAACTACCACATGTGATGCAAGCAGCAATCTGGAAGAGGTGGGGAAGGGAAATGGAATAGGAAGTGCTGGGTGGGTGGATTGGGCAGGTTTTGCACCTGGGTCTTCCACAGGAATATGATCTTTGTGTCAAGGGGTTGCGATTCGGAGTGACATAGGGGTGGACTAGGATATTTTGGAGGTTGGGTGGGCAACAGAACAGCACTTTAGGGGGGTGGAAAGTATCTCAAATAGGATGTCCCTCATATCAGGGCATGATGACAGATAATCAAAGTCCTGGAGAAGGACGTGGTTCATCTGTTCCACTCTGGGGAGCTACTGGGTGATGAAGGGAACACTCCTTTGTGGCTGGTTCTTGGGGTGGTGGGAGGATTGGAGGTGCTATTTTGAAACTTCCTTACCAAATAAATTTGTGTACTGGACTGGGACGAAAACACAGAACCTTGCCTATCATAAGAATTGTCCTTACCCACTGAGTTATCCTCACATTACTTGAGGTCCATCATCTCAGTTTCAATACTACCAGCACCTCTGCCCTATTTTTCAACCTTCTCAGAATGTCTCCCATATAGCTCACTAAACAAGCACTATTGGAAGAAAGAATATGCTGCTGAAGCAGCTTAGTCATTGCCTAGGGATTTTTCACAGAATGAATCTTTCACTCTGCACCAGAGTTTATACTGGTTTGAAACTTCATGGCATATTAAATCTGAGTGCCAACCTGAAATTTGATCTAAGAACTATGAATTTTTCAGGGAATGCTCTGACTTACATCTGAATGGGCACAGCTCATGAAACACACTCACAGCTTCAATTCTGCTGGTATCTGTCTCCTACTTTTTGAACTCCTCACAGACTCTCCCACATATCTCACTCAACTTTCACACCTGAAATGAAGGATGTGACAGAGAAATCACATGATGGCAGATTAGGTATTGAATCCAGATTGGATATTTCAGTCTGTTGTAGAGTGTGTATTACTCTGGATCTTCCTGGAAGATCAAACTGAGTGCTGCACTGGCACTCAAAACCAGTATGTCACCATTCATGTGCAATGCTTTTACTGAGTGAGCTATTTAGGGATGACTTGTGGTGCACACTCAGAACCAAGGGAGATGGAGCAGTGGTTAGCACACTGGGCTCACATTCCAGAGGATGATGGTTCAAACCCGCATCCAACCATCCTGATTTAGGTTGGTTCAAACCCGCATCCAACCATCCTGATTTAGGTTTTCTGTGATTTCCATAAATCGCTTCAGGTAAATGTCGGGATGGTTCCTGTGAAAGGCCATGGCTGACTTTCTTCCCCATCCTTCCCTAATCTAATGGGACTGATGACCTCGTTGTTTGATCCCCTCCCCTGAATCAACCAACCAACACAGAACTTTGATACTACCAGTATGCCTCCCCTACATTTTGAACTACATGCAGGGTCTTTGTATACCTTGCCAGGACAGCAATCCTGTATGAAAGAATATAGCAAAAAGAGAAATCAGAACCTTGTTTTTACCAACTTCCCTGTTTCTCTTTTCTTTTCTTTCCAATTATACACCAGAAAAATGCCAATTCGTTCCACAGTTTTCAGTTTCCTGTTCAACTGTTTTCAGTTTCCTGTACAACTGGCTGTGCCAGTTAATTGTAAGGTGAGAGGAAAGTGAGGGAAAGTGGACTGTGCTCAGTAAAGCAGTGGGATGTTTGTACAGACCTTTAAATTGAGAATAGCTTTATTTTACAATTAAATTCTGCTTGCCTTGATTTAATTATTTAGTGAGCTTCATTTACTTCAGTACGCAGATCATGTGCATTGAAAATATTTTACTTTATTGTAAACAGAGGATTGAGAAGTGGAAGTGTATCTTTGTGAATAAATATGCTAATGAATATGAAAACTGTGATCCCGAGAGAAATATCTCAAAAAAATACAAATTCTGGAGATGAGCAATGAAGACTTCTTTCTGCTTTTTTTTTTTTTTTTTTTTTTTTAACTGCCTTCAGCTAGTAAAATACTAAATGAAATAAACTTTATGTCTCAAGTTCCTCAGTCAACATCTATAAACAGTTTCTTCTAACTGTTTTCATTGTATGTATTGTTTGAATATGAACTAGTCCTAGATCTTGATGCTAGAGAATTAAACAAAAAGGAGTAAAGTAAATTATGGTCTTTCTTGTCTGGTGAAACAAGAAGAAAGATTCAGATATGGTTCCCAGTACAGCCTCAGTCCTGGTCTTGGTATGACACAATCTTTAAAAGCTTATGAAAACATTTATCAAATTTAAAACTAAAATATTTCTTCATTTGACAATGTTCCTTCACAAATTGTAGTTGATAGTTTCATAAGTCTTGTGCTTGTTTAGTGACCATATAACAAATAAATTGCCCATCTAACAACATATAGCTATTATTTTATGCGTGTAGGAAACACTGAAATATGGCTGAAGCATCTCTGATATTTTTGTGAGATCTGAAACAGTTATATTGATAAGAGTGAGCTTCTCTCTAGTCCAGTTCCATGTCTCCATTTGATTTGCACAAATCTACTTTTCAAAAAGTGACATTACCATATGCATTTGCAGTACTGGACAGTGTAAGCTTAAATTTATGTAGACACTCTGATGTAGAAGTTATGTTATTGATGATGTCATATCACACAATCCATACTCTAAACTCTAGGACAAGATTATATATCCAGGACTGCTAGCCCCACAACTTAGGTCGGAGAACTTCTATGAAGTTTGGAAGGTAGAATATGAGGTATTGGCAGAATTAAAGCTGTGAGGATGGGTTGTGAGTCATAATTGGGTGGCTCAGTTGGTGGAGCATTTGCCCACAAAAGCCAAAGGTCCCAGTCTGGCACACAGTTTAAATATGTCAGGAAGTTTTGACATTACATTTTTTCCAATATATTGATCTATGTCATGAATATACATTTTGTATCACTCTTGTTTCATGGATTGTCTTACATAAAGGCTTTTGGTATCATTGCTATATGTATGTAAGAATGTCTTCTATATGTAATATGTTTGAACAAAAGGGTATGGTCATAATTAAGGTGTGGACTAATAGGTGAAACATTTATCAGTGGCTTTCTGCCTCTGCGTGTTGTAGAATTGTAATCAGGCATTTGGTTATGCTGACCTGCTTGAACTGTACATTCTTCTGGATGTGTTTGAGATAGCAGCTTTGACTCATCTGATTCACTGGCTAATCATCACTTATGAGCCATGTACGATTTATATAGATATGGGTACTATAGGAACAACATAATATATAATATGTTATTGAAAGCATAGCTATCTATGAATGTAACTTTTTGTTTGTAATGTAGAATCATCATGTCATGTGCTTCAAGAATTGCTTGTACTTAGCTACTCTTAGACTCTTGAGTCAACTTTGTTAGTTTGATAGGTTTGGCTTACAGTAGTACATTTCTAACTGTTTTCTAAGTGTCAAATATTACAACAAATTCTTTCTCCCCAAAAACATTATTCCAAATTCATGCTGGTTAAGCCTGATGCTGCTTCCATTCTCATATTTTTGTAAAGTACTCTTTGATATCTCTAGTCTTTGTTATTATTAAGTAAAAGGTTGATGTTAACTGCATATATATGAAAAACAGTTCTTATATTAACATCTGTATTCTTGTTAACATGTTGTAGATACTTCCCAAGTAGAAGTGCTTGGGCAATAGTTTGCAAAGTTATGACCTTGATGAGTGCTCCAGATGATTGTCCATTCACTTTAAACTTGAAGTGAGCACAAAACCCAAAATTCTGAATATTGAGAACTGGACCATATCTAAATCATTGTGTTAAGTAAGTACTGATGACTAATTCTATCTAAGGTCTTAGCAAACCAAAGGAAGGCTAATGCTATTTCTTCTTGATAAAAAAAAGTTAAATTGATAATGTATCTATATGTTGTTTCAGTGCTTAGTCTTAATGGACCAATTATAGTGCTTCCTTGATAATAACTAATTAATTCATGGACTAAGGGGAGCATTCTGCTATGTCATGAGCTGTATAAGGATCTTGAAACATTGATTTAAAAGTGTTTGTGGTTGAAAGCCTAGTAGAACTTTGGTATCTGATTTCTTGGATGTCAGAATGGCTGATCCTTATGAGAAAGCCAGTGGTAATGCAATGCTTGCCAATGATTCATCATGCATCATTATTTATGCTCTGATTAGATTCTTAAAATAACCATGAATTCAACTAGAGCTTGTCAGTTCTTGAGATCTTATGTCAAAGTGCCCTAGGGATAGTTTTGATTTTGTCATCTGAAATTTTCCAATGCAATTGCATTTTCTTCAAAAGCCACCTTAGGAAGAGTTTTTCATTAAGTACCTGTCCAGAAATAGGATGAGATATCCCCATTGTTATCAGAATATGAGTGGTGATCAACAAATACTTACACTGATTTTTTCTTGTAGCTTCTGCTATAGTTTCCTATCTGTACCATGAATATTTGAAAAGCAGCAGGTTTTTTGTATATACTCTCCATAGGTGGCAGCACTGTCCTATTGGTAGGTTACTAGTAATGCTCTATTTTGTAGATGCTCTTTGCATTTCGGATACCAAACAATGTAGGTGACGCAGAGGAGCAGTATGGTGCAATAACATCATGTTTTTGTTTAAACCATATACCCTCATGTAACAGTGTTAAGGTGATTCAAGGACTTCAAACAAGCCTGGCTTGTGTGTGTTAAGTAAGGTGGATCTGGTGTTTCAGCTTCTGCTGTAGCTGAAGTCAACATCAACACAGCTGCTGTGATTGTCCATGAAAATCAGTGGATAACATTAAGTAACCCTAGTGAAGTGTTGAGAATTTCACGTGGCAGTGTCTTTATAATCATACATGATTATCTCCATATAACCCGTGTTTGTGCCTGTTGGGTACCATGTCTGTTGACTCCCAAACAAAATGCTGCATGAATGGAGACAAGGCATGAGGTGCAGCATCTATTGACTGATGGAGGGCATGCATTTCTATAACTGATTATCGCTGATAATAAGTCATGGCTGCATCATTATGATCCTGAAGGAAAACAAGCCAGCACAATATGGAAATCACAAGGTTCTCCAACACCAAAAAAGGAGTAATTTGTTCCATCTATGGGGAAAGTGATGGTGATCACATTTTTTGACTGTCACTGAATAATTTAGTACCATGCAGTTCCCTCTCACACTGCTGTTACAGTAGCATACTACTAAACATCAGTATTGACTAAGTTGAGGCAGCACATTTCAAAGAAATGACCAAACCTTTCTCAGACAGGGTGATGACTTCATCGTGACAATGCATGGCCTAACATCTCAGATCAAGTCATTAAGTTTCTGGCTTGATTCAATATAACCTGTGTACCACATCTGCCTTATAGCCCCAATCTTCAACCTGTGATTTATTTTATACCCATTACTAAAGGCAGAGCTTCAGAGTATTTGATCTGAGACCTCTGAAGCAGTGCACGAGAAATGTGAGGCAATTCTGAAGAACCTGACCAAGAATGGCCTGCACCATGTGTGTGAGGGCTGGTAGAGATGATGTAAAAAAGTGCATTCCAGTAGGAGGAGTGCAATTTAAAAAAACAATTATGTAAACATTGATATGGAGTAATACATGTCTGTAAAAAAAAATCAGTCTGAGTCTTTGTTGATCAGCCTTCGTACAACTTCATATAACATTCAGTCTTGTCTGCCAGTAGCAGTCTGGTCAGAAAAGTCATTGCTAATTTTATCGTGGCTGTATGTCAATATCTTTAGTGAGCTCTTCATATTTTCCTGATTATGAGATAAATAGAGATGTGCTCTTGGGTAATGTTCTTTGCACTATGGGAGCATAACTGATAACTTGCAAGGAATGGTTTGAGGACAGCTTGGCTTTAACATGTTTTAATCTGATAATGTTTTTTGCTAATGTGAGGCTCCTGCTGTATATGCCAGGGACACAAATAAAATGGTAGTCCAAGGTAGTTTTCCTCCAAAGGGCTTTATCTCTCATGCAATGAATAAGAAGTATTTTAAACTGCAGCTTTACATATTGCATTCACCATGTAACCCAAGAGGGTTCTCTCAGTTGAGCAGAGAGTGACTTTTGTCAAGTATTTGCTATGGCAATCTTAAGTTTATTGTCATTTAAAATTGACACTCAGTGGCCAAAATTCTTCTCCATCAAAAAATTTAACCCTGTGTGGTTCACTGTTGTATGATACACACTATGACCAGAGAAATTCAATGACCACATTTTACAACCTAAGAAGTTCTGGTTAAGGGCTTTAGTTAAACAAATTCTGTCAGAAAAAAATGTTTCACCATGAAAAAATTGTACCCTACTATCAGTTAAAACTAAGCAGTTTGTTATAATTTTAAGATTTAAATTTTGGGTCAAATTCTCCATAAAAAATTAAGTTCTGTACTTATTACTATGTTTGTATGCATCTCTAGAGTTACATTGGCCTTTAAACAGTTTGTTTTGATGGATATATATACACTCCTGGAAATTGAAATAAGAACACCGTGAATTCATTGTCCCAGGAAGGGGAAACTTTATTGACACATTCCTGGGGTCAGATACATCACATGATCACACTGACAGAACCACAGGCACATAGACACAGGCAACAGACCATGCACAATGTCGGCACTAGTACAGTGTATATCCACCTTTCGCAGCAATGCAGGCTGCTATTCTCCCATGGAGACGATTGTAGAGATGCTGGATGTAGTCCTGTGGAATGGCTTGCCATGCCATTTCCACCTGGCGCCTCAGTTGGACCAGCGTTCGTGCTGGACGTGCAGACCGCGTGAGACGACGCTTCATCCAGTCCCAAACATGCTCAATGGGGGACAGATCCGGAGATCTTGCTGGCCAGGGTAGTTGACTTACACCTTCTAGAGCACGTTGGGTGGCACGGGATACATGCGGACGTGCATTGTCCTGTTGGAACAGCAAAGTTCCCTTGCCGGTCTAGGAATGGTAGAACGATGGGTTCGATGATGGTTTGGATGTACCATGCACTATTCAGTGTCCCCTCGACGATCACCAGTGGTGTACGGCCAGTGTAGGAGATCGCTCCCCACACCATGATGCCGGGTGTTGGCCCTGTGTGCCTCGGTCATATGCAGTCCTGATTGTGGCGCTCACCTGCACGGCGCCAAACACGC
Source organism: Schistocerca cancellata (assembly GCF_023864275.1). Classification (NCBI taxonomy): domain Eukaryota; kingdom Metazoa; phylum Arthropoda; class Insecta; order Orthoptera; family Acrididae; genus Schistocerca; species Schistocerca cancellata. Next base: position 118,952,100 of record NC_064629.1, on the reverse strand, counting down.
ATACGACCATCATTGGCACCAAGGCAAAAGCGACTCTCATCGCTGAAGACGACACGTCTCCATTCGTCCCTCCATTCACGCCTGTCGCGACACCAGTGGAGGCGGGCTGCACGTTGTTGGGGCATGAGCGGAAGACGGCCTAACGGTGTGCGGGACCGTAGCCCAGCTTCATGGAGACGGTTGCGAATGCTCCTTGCCAATACCCCAGGAGCAACAGTGTCCCTAGTTTGCTGGGAAGTGGCGGTGCGGTCCCCTACGGCACTGCGTAGGATCCTACGGTCTTGGCGTGCATCTGTGCGTCGCTGCGGTCCGGTCCCAGGTCGACGGGCACGTGCACCTTCCGCCGACCACTGGCGACAACATCGATGTACTGTGGAGACCTCACGCCCCATATGTTGAACAATTCGGCGGTACGTCCACCCGGCCTCCCGCATGCCCACTATATGCCCTCACTCAAAGTCCGTCAGCTGCACATATGGTTCACGTCCACGCTGTCGCGGCATGCTACCAGTGTTAAAGACTGCGATGGAGCTCCGTATGCCATGGCAAACTGGCTGACACTGACGGCAGCGGTGCACAAATGCTGCGCAGCTAGCGCCATTCGACGGCCAACACCATGGTTCCTGGTGTGTCCGCTGTGCCGTGCGTGTGATCATTGCTTGTACAGCCCTCTCGCAGTGTCCGGAGCAAGTATGGTGGGTCTGACACACCGGTGTCAATGTGTTCTTTTTTCCATTTCCAGGAGTGTGTGTGTGTCCTGATGAACATATATATATATATGTACCATTAATATATATATATATATATATATATATATATATATATATATATATATATATATATATATATATATATACCATTAATCCTGTACCGAATGATAACATAGCTAGCTTTTACAGCATACTGAATTCCTTCTGTAAAGAGAATAGTAGTGTCTCCCTCAGGAACCTTATTTAAAACTGCTACATAACTAACAACACTGAAAAAAATATTGTTGTTACTTTCGGTAACATACAATATCTGTATCCACAGCAGAAAGGTAATTGCTTAGACTGTACAGTCTGATCACATATTATTATTATTATTATTACTATTTCAATTTGTTATATTAAGATTTAAAGTAGTTACTCTATATGCTCACATTATGAATGCATACTATCATTGCTCCATATCTTCAAACCACAAAATGGTGATTTCATATTCACAGTGTTGTATTGTATTCATAGTCTGGAAGGTTGGTTTTTAGTGAGATGGTCAATGTTTTGTTCCACCTTATGACTCACAGACATATTGACATCTTCAATAACAACTTTGTCTCGGCTCCCTTTCCATGACCTGTTCCTACTTTTGTTGGAGTTTCTGTATAATTCCTCCACAGTGAATTCATGTAGATGGTTGTAATTTTCTAGGTGGAGCACAAGCGCAGTACTACATGATCTTGTTCCATCTTGTCTGCAGGACTCAAAAGACCTTGTTTAGGAGTTAAACTAGTCTCCAAAATGTTTTGGTGAAGTTATCAGACTGGAAAGGTTTGGTATGGGCACAGATGTATCTATTGCAGCTAAAACCATTCTGGCATATGTAGTTCCAATTGATGTATTTTGTTTTTCCTACTTGAAGAGGCTTCAGCTCTTCATCAGATATTCTCACTTGAGAACTGTTAGCTTGAAATGTTTCACCAAACTACTTTTTGCATATATCCTGCACTATCCATTGTACAGAACCAGCACCTTAAAATCTCTCTGGATTATTTATAACACAACATAATTTTAAAATCAATCTTCATAAATCTTATAAGACCTTTCAGAACTGGTAACAAAAAGTCAAAGTAGATGAACATAAATGTTTGAATTAAAGATAATTTAATAGATAACCCAAAGGACATGGCCAACTTTGTAAACAACTACCTTAGTAATATAGCAAGCAAACTGTAAGAAAATCTTCCAGAAATACAACATACAGCTACAACTGACTATGTACCTTACACAATGCTGCTCCTATCCACCACTGGAGAGGAAATAAGTTCTATATGAAGTTCCAATGTGACTACTAAAAGACTGCATTAGCAGCATGAAAGAACCTCTAACAAGACATTGTAAATAAGTCATTATCATCAAGTTACTTCCCTGATTATCTAAAGCAGGAAAAAGTTCTTCTCATACATAAGAAAGGTGTTATAGAAAGTATTGAGAATTACAGGCCCTTTGCATTATTGTTCCTTTTCAAAAATAATAGAAACTATCATAGGTCACAGAGTTACAGATTACTTAAATAAAAACCAACTTCTATTCAAAGAACAATTTGGTTTCAGATCTGGGAAGGGAACAGAAGCTGCTAGAGCAAAATTTATAAAAGTATTTTTAGAAGCCTTAGGTGGAGAATAACAAGTAACAGGCATTATCCTAGATCTCAGTAAAGTATTTGACATACCTCATCATGAAATACTTGTAGGTAAACTTGAACTACTAGGAATAGGAGAGCGGTGGTGGTAAATAAATGGTTTAGGTCTTACCTAGCAGACAGAGTGCAGAAGCTAAAGAGATCCAAAATTTCAAGTGGTTTGTATAATATGGTGAAACATCTTTCAGATCAAGACATCTGAAGTCTCTTGAAGGAGTGTATTATGCCCAATATTGTTTCTTGTTTATGTTAATGACTTTCCACTGTGGGTCACACAAGGAGAAACTGTGTTATTTGCTGATGACAGCAATATAATAATTACAGATAGGATACCAGAAATATTGGAAATAAAAGCAGAAAAGTCACTTAGGGCAGTCCACGACTGGTCAAATAACAATAAAGTAACTCTCAATGTTAAAAGACTAACAACATGAACTTCTACATAAATAAAAACTTAATATAACAAAACTTAAAAGTATATAGTGAAACCACAGGGTGCATAGCTGGCACAAAATTTTTAGGTGTGTATTTTGATCAATGATTAAAATGGGCTGAATGTAATAGGGCACTTGGAAAAAAAATTTAAACTGCAAGTTATGCCTTACAAATATTAACAGCAGTGTATAATAGTTCATGCCTAAAACCAATATACTTTGCACACAGACATTCTATCATCAGTTATGGCATAATGTTCTGGGGTGCAAATGCTCAGAATAAGGACAATGTGTTCAGACTACAAAAGCGAGCAATGAGAATAATGAGCAAGAGTCACAAAAGGGCCCACTGCATTGAAGTACTCAAAAAATGGAGCATTCTGACAGTTCCAAATGAATACATATTTCAAACTGCAGTTTTTATACAAAAATTTTGAGCAATTTGCAGCAAGCAGCTCCATACATTATTCTTAAACCTGATGCAGCAATTGCTTATACATAGACTGAATAAGTAGAGCAAAGGTCCAAACCTCAATGCTTTACCAAGGAGTCAAGATACATAATAAATTACCAAAAAGAGATCAAAAACATAAAGTTATATAAATTTAAAACATATATTTACTAAAAAATAGTGTTTACTCCATTAAAGAGTTCACAATGTTGCATACTACTCCATACACAATGGTAAGTAGAGGTCGGCTACAGAGTGGTGCAGCAACAGTCATTGTACAAAAGCTGAACAGGAGCAGAAATGATTAGTGAATGAGTAAATACAGTAAACAGAAGATTTACATAACTTCTGTACCTCGAAGATTATGCAGACTTGTCGCAAATAATGCAGCAAGAAATAGTGTCCAGCTCCCAATGTTAACAAGACAGAGGCTCTCTGAAGCAAAGCACAAATGATGGTGTCAGAGCCATGACTAGGCGGCATCCACATAGCATCAAACAGTAAAGTCTCTCTGAGTGTGAATGGGTTGTGTGGCTGCCGTTGGTCATCCCACACATTCAGAGCTGCAATCTCAAAAATTTGAAGAGATCCAGATAAGTATTAATGACAAATACCTTTTGAAACTACTCAGTCAGTGGGATTTGCAAATAAGTGTCATGGAAATAAATTTTGGAAAAGTAATGACTGACATCTAACTTATCCAGCAGTTCTTCTGGGCATGGCAATGGATAACAAACAATGACTGTTTGAAGACTCACAGTTTTCTTAAAATCAGTGCACAACTAGAGGTTGCTGGACAATTTCCTTATAATAACAAGAGGGAACACCCACTGACTGACAATAACAGATGCTATACCCCACTGTCTTCCAAAGAGTGAAATATCAGATTATAAGATGAGCAGAAATCTAGTTTTTATACCTAATAGTTTTCTGAAAATGGAACGATAAGTATTTCATACAAGCCAGAAAGCCCCTCAGAGCACAGGCACCAGCATTTGGTGAGCAGTACAGCCATAACAAAAATTGTCCTCAGCAGCAAATGTAGAGAGCACATCTGCAGCAGTGAAAAAGTAAAATGAGATATAGACAAATCAAATGAGGTTGTGCCAGGTTGTCAAGTGAGAGAGGAATGTAAGGAGTGTGAAATTAGCAATAATTTAAATGAAAAGCAAGTAGTAAGAATTAATGTGTATAATGTTGTGTTGAAAGCTATGAATGTTGGAAAGGTAAGGGTTACCAAAGTGAAGGAGCCTGTTGCTGTATTGGCAGTAATTAATGATACTTCAAACAGGAGTTGAATGGAATGTTAATATTTGAACACTATATGAAACTATATACTGCTGCACAATTATTTTTCTATTACAATAAAAAGGGCTATTTCCACCTTTGGTACCTATACCTTTAAGCGAATATCCATTGCAAGGAAAAATACTATCACAATTAACTAATTACAACATGTGAAATGGAAACAAAAATTCTGATAGAGACAAATAATTTAAGTGTGTTTCCAGTAAACTTGCATGATTTTGCTTTTTAGTAACACCAACTCAGATTAAGAAAGATACAGCTCTACCCCTTAACTGAAGTAATTATGTAATGTATTATTATAAATTAGTAATAAATGTTAAATACATAATGATTTTTTTTAATTTTTTCAGATGATACAGTCATCTATAACTAACTACTGTCTGAAAGAAACTACTAAATATTCGGTCAGATCTTGATAAGATCTCAAACTGTTGCAGAAAGTGACAACTTGCTTCAAATGTTGAGAAATGTAAAATTGTGCACCTCATTACATAATAGAATGTCGTATCAAATGACTATAACATCAATGAATCAGAGCTGGAATTGGGAAACTCATGCAGATAACTGGGTGTAACACTTTGTAGGGATATGAAATGGAATGAGCACATAGGCTCAGTTGTGAGCAAAGTGGATGGTACATTTGCAGAATACTATGGAAGTGCAATCATTGTGCAAAGGAGATTGCTTACAAATCACTCATGTGACCCATTGTAGAATATTGTCCAATACTGAGGGATATAGTGGGTATTGAAAGTATACAGGGAAGGGCAGCACAAATGCCAAAGGCTTTTTAGATCCTTAGATCCATGCAAGAGGGTCACAGTGATGCTCAAGAAACTGAATTATCAGACTCTTGAAGGTAGACATAAACTATCCTGAGAAAGCCTGTTTACTAAGTTTCCAGAACTGGCTTTTAGATGATGACTCCAGGAATATATTATAACCTCCAAGTTATAACTCCCATGGGCATCACGAGGACAAATTTAGATTAATTACAGCCTGCATCGAGACATTTAAACAATCCATTCTTCTCATCCTCCGAATGTGAATGGATTGGGAAAAACCCTAATAACTTGTACAATGAGATGTTCCCTCTGCTATACATTCACAGTGGTTTGCAGAGGATAGATGTAAATGTAGGTGTAGATATTTTGCACTAGGCTTAGAAAAAATATACCATTTGGTTCACATAAGTTGTGTTGTACATTCTTTGCATGTAAGCAATTCATCAGCACAAGTGTAGCCACAGCCACTGTCAGGAGTTCCTGGGAACAAACTCATTGCCTGATCATTTGGAGGCAACAAATTGAGGTGTTGATGAAAGATATTGGATTACAGCCAAGATGTATTGTAAATGTCACATTTAAAAATGTTATTATTATCCATTTGTAAAACTGTAAATTGTTTTCTTACCCAAGAAATTCATTGTTTGTACATAGATAAAAAATAAATCAACTTTGCCAGCATGAGAAATTCTGGACTATGAAGTGCAAACACTTTACAGGGAAGAATTCTGTAGAGTGGGAAGAACTGCATTCAGTCTGATAAAGTCCTACTTCATGAACAGATATCAAAAAGTAGAAATACTAGATGAGGAGAGTAATAAATACTACTCAGATATGGGGAAGATCCTAAATGGTGAGCCTCAGGAAAGTGTCTCAGGGCCACTACTGTTCTTGGTATATATTAATGACCTTCCTCATGAAACCCATATAATTTGTGGATGACATAAATATTTTAATTAAGGGGATGGATCTAGAAGATATCCTGTAAAATAACATTTGTGTGTCATGTTGCAATCTGTGCTATACATGCACTAAAATGTCAGGGACTACATGTAATGATGCAACCTGTGTCAACTGAAATAAAACAACTGGCTGAACAAATTGATAAATTAAGTAAATAAAAAATTAATGTAAAAAACTTGTATATTTCAGCATGGTGAGTGATGACCAGTACCAGAAACAGTTCAAGTTACAGAATAATGTCTAATAAATATAAATTAAGGGTTTTTTGAAAATGTGATGACTATTGCTTAATGTATTTTAGATATTTGGATTGTGCACTCAGCTATTTTATCAATACAACCCAAAGTTGGGGTTAAGTGACATCAAAAGTTGGAACTATTCCCTCTGTTATGATTTCAGCTCCTGTGAATAGCTACTTTTCTCCCTTTGTTTATTTCTCAAATTCTGTACATCTTCTAAGTATTGTACATTTGGGAGGTGTTTGAATATTTCAAAAGTCAACTAAACTGTTACCAAATTAGATTCATTATTAAAAATAATATTTTTGAAGCTCAACAAAGAAAAGTTTCTGGTGCTATTCACTGTGAAGATGAACTATTGTTTGCACACAGACACAAGACTTTACACATTATAGCTTTCGGCCAAAGCAGACTTAAACATTACCACTGCCAGCTCTGACTAGAGTGATCATGTGTGCATGAGGTGGGCTTACTTCTGCGGATGTGTCTGTGTGTTCTTTGCTAATGAAGGCTTTGCTTGAAAGCTATAATGTGTAACAGTCTGTGTGTTGTACCTGTCTGCAATTCAGTGTGTCATCTTTATGGTGGGTAGCAATCTATCCTTTTCATAATATTTTTAATTGAAAATTCTACCATATTACACACCTACCATAAAAACATTGTGATCTAATAAGTATTTCTTGGCATAGTGAAACCACTGAACAGAAAGATTAGTAGTACAGCTTTTAAATAATGTATTCCAATTCTGTGAAACTAACTAATTGATGAGATAACTAACATTAAAATTCACAAGAGGCCAAATTTTACATTACAGATTTCACCCAAGTACTAGTTAAATTCTGACCTTTGCTATTGAACTTTTGTTACACATATTTTTATGCACCAGATGACATACTTTATTAAATGACTTAATCATTAATTAAGAATGCCACATAATGTACAGCAATTCCAATATGGCACTCATACTTGTAATTAAGGTATTCCCATTGTGGATGCATAAAGCACTTCCATTAAATTTTCTAAATTCATAGATTACCCCATCTTTTAGGAAACAAAAATTTTAGCAATATGTGTACTCCATCTGGAAGGACAAAATGTAAGCTAGCCATATTTGAAATGATTGTGTGGTTGCTGAAACAATTTGTTTATGCACCAGTATCTAAATAGTTAGATGTGACTCATAGTCAGCAGTCTGGCTCAGTCCATGTCAAGCTAAAAAGCATGCAACATCTGTGCTATGGATATATGCTCTTGCTATAACTATGTGCAGTTAGTTCATGAAAATACATGCATGTGCTCTGCAAAAACTAAGTGATGTTTACAAACTTTCAAGTGATTCTTGTAACTCCAGTTAATGAATATTTTGATTGGACTGTGTTGTGGTTAATAGGACATTTGAACTGTCATTGTTATTCAAATTAGTTATTGTTGAGCATGATGACTTAATTAATGAGTGAACTAAGTGAACTACTGCACTGCACTTTTATCCAGTGAAGTTCTGCGTCAGTAAGGCATGTGAACTGTGCCATTTTATGTCAGTATAGACAATGTTTTGTGTCACACTTGATTACTTGGTTTCATGACTTGGTAGAACTACCACTGATTATTGGATAGTGCTTTCTTAATGTGTGTTTTAATAACTTTGCAATTTGTATGAGTGATTCTGCCAGCGGACTCTCAATTATTTGTGAGGGCTGATGTGACTGCAAGTGCTAATAATTTTCACGAGGTAGCAAAACTAGTCAGTGGCCAAATAATCTAACTCTGAGGCAAATAAAATGTGTGGAGTGCAAGTTAAATTGTAGTGTTGAATTTAAGTTATTGAGAAAACATCAGCAGAGACTGAATAAGATCTTCAGCTTCAAGACAACAGCCAGGTTTGATACCAAGGAGGTGGTGGAGACACACACACACACACACACACACACACACACACACAGCATTAATTTAATTATTGACTTGCCATCATGTAGTGTACCCAACACAGTACAGAAATGTATGTACATTCTGTGACTTGCCATTTTCATATAACTGCTAAACAGTCTAGTGCAATCTACATTCAGTAAATTGTCCAGTAAATTTGTGATTGCTGACTGAATCAGCTCAAAGAACTAGACCTTCACAAAGGTATGCTGCTGCACTGTGTGTAGATTATAAATGGCAGTTATCCTAATAATTACACAAATTAGGTTACAGGATATTTAAAGAAAGTTCAAATGCTGGATTTTGATATTTTTATGAAACTTGCTTCTTCAGGTAGGTATTTCATTGGGAGTTAACCTTGTGCCTCTGGTTCAGTGTTATTTTGAATTTCATCCTGGACTATCATTTCCATCAGATGAGGGATGTCATGTTGAAGCATGTGTTCCACAGTTTCAAACAGTTCAGGCTTCAATGGTTGAAAAGTGCTGAAGTCATGTTCTGCCAACAGCTCCTGAAATAAGGAATTGAACATTGATTTTATTCATCCTAGTAATATGAAGAATAAAGTGTTTCAGTATATGATCTATGAAAGAAATGAACATTCACGTCAGAATGACAGTTAATGTGCCATTTGTATCTATTTCAATTCAAACATCAAAGAAAATGTGCATTTTCAAATTCTTGCATAAATAGTCCATTAAATTTTGGGCATGCAGCCACACAAATAAAATTTCCTCCACTGATATTTCGGCTGCGTATCATCTGTCCAACCTCAGAGTGAGACACAAGACTGACGACAAGATGCCAAGCGTGGCCTTATATGCTCCACCACGGCGGTACTGCACATGCAGGTCACAGATGCTGGTTGGTGGCAGAGAAATACCATTCCTTGTGGAAATTGTGAGAAGCTGTACATAGGTCAAATAGCACGCACCATTCAAGAGAGGTGCATGGAGCATCGAAGATATGCTTATTACAGCCAGACAAGTCAGCTGTGGCCGATTATTGTATTGATACAGGGCATTCCATGAATTAGTGATGTGAAGATTTTAACATCCACCCCTTCTTTTTGGGAATCTGTCTTCAAGGAAGCTATAGAGATTAGATTAGCTAATAATTTAATAAATAGAGATAATTGTTTTAATGTGGACAAAGCATGGAATCTGGCTCTTGGAGTAATTAAACTGCAGAGAAGTCATCATGGTGTCACTGCCGCCAATCATACATTGATAAGCGAATCGAATGTCTGTACGCCTTCACCACAGGCGGCACATGTGTAAACATATTTCTCTGCTGCTGATCAGCATCTGTGACACGCATGCACTGTACCGCCGTGGTGGAGCACATAAGGCCGGGCTTGGCATCTTGTTGTCAGTCTTGTGACTCACTCCGAGGATGGCCGGACGATACACGGCTGAAATATCAGTGGAGGGATGTCCGAAATTTAATGGAATATCAAAGAAAATATCAATTTAATTATTAATATTTTTTTCTGTTAGCAACACAAAATGCTTATATCAGAATTAATTTACATATATACGTGTGCTTACAATATTATAGATACCATAAATCTCAAATTCTAACAAGCACATTCCATTATGGAGACTGCACACTTCTTGGTAGACATAGCAGAATTGAGATTTCTCTCTCATGTCTGTTGCCTTTCTCTTTCTCCTTCTCTTCTCTCCTATTCCTCTTTTATGAGGAATCAGCATCGTAGTTGTTTCCTGTGGATGAGTATCAGTGGCCGTGTGAGGTGACCTTTTTTTTCTTTTTTTTTGTGTATGTGTGTGTGTGTGTGTGTGTGTGTGTGTGTGTGTGTGTGTGTGTGTGAGAGAGAGAGAGAGAGAGAGAGAGACAGAGAGAGAGACAGAGAGAGAGAGAGAGAGACAGAGAGAGAGAGAGAGAGAGAGAGTTCTTACCCTGTAAAAAAGTAGTAGCTCAATTGCTAGTTATGGCTCTATGCTGTTATGAGTGTTTATACGCCATACATCAATTAACATACAGGAGGGAACATTTAACAACATTGAGAATTTGGATCAGGCCACAGTGAGTGTGTGGATATCCTAATGGTTTGTGAAAAATAGGAAATTGTTGTCTATTTGAGTCCAGATCTTGTCATGAATTTTCAATTCCCAATTCGGCACACATTCATTCTGTTACTAGGATAAATAGTTAGTCTCATACAACCAGCACTATTTGTAAATACCTGCATTTTTTTCAGCTCTGGAAAGTCTCCATGAGATATCTGATATTTGTGTTCAATATTTTTGTAAATAACATCAAGATGTTGAATTAAATGCTCTTTTTTGGCTTCTTTTCTGTATAATATTGGCATCTCCTTGTGAAGAGTGCTTATTATGTATGCATGAACCTGAAAAATAATTTTAAAGTGAAAAGTTTATTCATCTCATACTCTCATGTTTGGAACTGCAGATTTTGAGCAGTTATAAAATATGGTTTGGAAACAATTCAGGTAATAACTAATGGAAAAGAAATACACTAACATTTCATACACTTCTAGTATCCACTATTTCATGTCCAACTATAGCTATCATATTTTCTCATTCAGCTACCATGATAGAGAAACTGTTGAAATTCAACTGACTAGAACTTGATTATTTTTTATTTATTTGTTTCCTGTAAATAACTATAAACCTTTTTTTAGAAAAGAAGTTGGTAATATAAATCACAGCTGAACAATATACATGTAGGTATAAATCCACAAACAACAGGAACAACAGAAACACTATTAGTGGGAACAGGAGATATTGCTTTAGAGTTCGGGCAGTGAAGAATTCAGCTCACAAGCTGCATCCTGGCTTGTGTGCCATAACGCTCAGCCTATCTGCACACTTCACCACTACCACATCACATTGCCTGAATAGGAGGAGGTGGATGAGGGGAATCTGTGACCACATCATATTTAGATGGTAATGCAGTTCCACTGTATTTGAATGTTTCCTATTTTTCAGCAACACAGATCACAAATAAAACAAGTTTTCAGTATTATTTAATTATTTTTAGAACAGTGAAGACACATTATAATTTTTAATCTGGACAGACTATTAATATACATGCAGACACAGACAATTTCACAAATTTGTTATGACATATTTAGTTTCATAATGGTAAAAAGGTCTTCCACCCACACATTAGATCAAGATATTGTAGCACTTTTGCAACCTCATTATAGGGGGCATGCAAATTCTTATCTGAGGAAAACAATGTAAATGTCTAGGATAGTTTTAACATATCTTTAAAATGGAAATTACCAGGGACGTAGATAATTTTTCTTCATGGGAGGGTTGGAGTGAGAATTCTGTTCTGCTCGACTACAAAATGTTCTTTCAGGTCAACATCCTGAATTGCAAAGATTATTGATGTTGATGTGAATCACTCCATAAATCATGAGTACTTAGTGCCTGTAGACTGTATGTTATGCAACACTTCACTAGAAATGCTTTCTTTGTCAGTGTAACTGCCCATATATTGCTTAATGTTTCAACACACACACACACACACACACACACACACACACTCACACACACACACACACGGAAGCACTTTTTTACAGAGTTGTTCATGTTCACATGTGGTTCTTATTTGTGGCAAATAAGATGAAATCAAACAATGGAAACTCCAGGTAGGAAGGCAGTGACCAAAAGCTTTATGTGATAATTTTTTAACTGTGCCTGTCTGCAACTTGACATGTCTTCTTTATGGTAAGTAGCATTCTGTCTTTCCCACATTGTAAATAAGATGAAATTAAATTCAAGTGGTTCTGATATAAATGTTCAGTGAGTAAGAGAGGAATGACATGTAAAATATTTATAAAACTTTTACATCATAAATAATATAAACCATTTGTGCAAGAGAGTGATAAACTGATCATGGAGTATAGTAAATCAGTGTCCAAAAAAAAACGAAAAAAAGCGGAATCATGTCAAACTTTGATGCTAAATCAAACTTCAAAATCAGTAATTAGACAGTTTCTAAATTTAGATTCTGATGAAAGAACATCTACATGTATCAGCTGGAAGCACACTGCTGTTTATCTTTAATCAGAACACCAAAGTCTGGCTCAGTTGAGCTCAACTTAGCTCTCAAGCCTAATTCAACATTGAATCTGTTTCTGTTTTTATTTTTTATATACTACAACTCAGACACATGTAAGTAGTGACAAAAAGTATCAATATTTGAACTGCTTGTTTGAAAAGAGAAGGGTGTTCTCTTTCTGCTCCCATCCAAAAAGAAGGAAGAGTTTTCTTTTTGAAAGCACCTTCCATTGGAATGTTGCTCATCATGTCAATAAAAGTTTCTTTCATGATTGCTTCTTCTGCTACTTACCTGAATATTGACTTCTTATGCAGTCAAATTCTGTGTAATCTTCAGAGAAGTACTTTTCAAAACTTTTCTGGAGAATCTATAATGTGTAATAATGTCTCTAACTAAATATTCCATGAGAGCTAGTTCACTGTCTTCCAAAAATTATAAAAGTGAAAGAATATTATTCTTGCTTTGTATGAAGATACAAACTTTTAAATTTATCACCAATATCTTCACATAATAGTGTGAACAGATGTGAAATTAGAGCCCTTGCCTTGATGTAGTTTATGAAGGTTACAGCATCTGCAAAAACAACATAAAGAGTTTTGGGCATGTCCTTAGAATCCAGTGCTTTTTGTCATATTATACAGTGTGTGTTTAACAACAGGGTACAACTGTCTTCACTTTTGCTGCCAGCCCTGTTAAGTGACTATACCTAGCCTTAGTCCTGTCTTTACAAATACTGACACATTTTTGTCAAGAAATACCTACTTTAAACAAGTAAAGGTCAATCACATTGAAAATGTTGTCTGTTGCAGAATTTGACTCAAGTGGTTTGCAGAATAAAAAGTTTTCTCTTATATCTTTATTATGATCATGTATACACTATGCCATATTGTTATCACACTGAGGTATGTGGGAACAAAGAAAAAACACACATACCACACACACACACACACACACACACACACACACACACACACACACACACACACACAAAGGGTTTTGTACTAAGAGTCCACACCTTGTGGCTATCAATGAGAAAGGTGGACAAAGGAGCCAGATTACCAACATAAAAACAACTATCATTTAATCTGGTGATGATTTCGACCTATGTACAAGATACATTTTTTACATGTTGTCTAATAAAGTAATCTTTTGCACAATCAGATTTCAATCTAGAATGCAACACAGAATTTTGCAGGAAAATGATTAAAGTATTTTGATGTACGAGGGCTAACCACAAAGTACATTACGTTTTGGAATTAAAAGTAAATAAAGTATTGGAATTTTTTTTATTATATACAGATGAAAGCCACACTTAAATACTACTTTTCTACATAGTTGCCATTTAAATTAAGGCACTTATCGTAGCGATGGACAAGCTTGGAAATTCCTTCGTCATAAAATTCGGCCGCCTGTGCCTTCAACCACATGTTTACCTCTTCTTGAAGCTGTGCATTGTCATCAAAACGCTGCATAGCCAACCAGTTCTTCATTGCTCGGAATAAGTGGAAGTCGCTCGGTGCCAGGTTGGGACTGTACGGCGGATGAGGAAACAACTCCCACTTAAAAGATTCGAGAACTTGAAGAGTGGCATTTGCCGTGTGGGCCCAGGCGTTGTCATGAATCAGCAAGATCTTTGAGCCCAACTTTCCCCTGCGCTTGTTTTGTATTGCTCTTCTGAGGTTGTTCAGAGTTTGGCAATACCTTTGAGAGATTATTGTAGTGCCTCTTTGCAGGAAATCCACAAAAATCACACCTTTTCTGTCCCAAAAGACAGTCATTACGTGGTTGAAGGCGCAGGCGGCTGAATTTTACGACGAAGGAATTTCCAAGCTCATCCATCGCTACGATAAGTGCCTTAATTTAAATGGCAACTATGTAGAAAAGTAGTATTTAAGTGTGGCTTTCATCTGTATATAATAAAAAAATTTCCAATGCTTTATTTATTTTTAATTCCAAAATGTAATGTACTTTGTGGATAGCCCTCATATATCATTTAACAATTCTCTTACCACCTGTCCTAAATACACTGCTTCTTCGGTGGCAGAATTTGAAGCTGCATACTCAGCTTCAGTAGTTGTGGTTGTAGCATGCTTCAGTTTCTTGCTCTCACAGGAAATTATATTTTTCCCCAATAAAAAATCACTTCCAAGGCAGTCTTGGCACATTTCTACACCTTCCACACTCTCAAGGGTCAATCTTGGGCCCTCTGTTGTTCATATTATATATGAATGACCTACCTAGCAATGTAATAGATGATACTACAAACTGTTGCTTGTATGCAGATGATATCAGTTTAAGTGTTACAGTGCCTACGAACAATAACATAAGTAACTCTACCTCACTCAAGTTAGATTTACTTTCTGACTGGTGCAATGCCAATAGCCTGTCTATGAACATAAATAAAACACAGGAATTAAACATTTCTTATAACAATAGAATCACCTTAGAGACAGTTCCTGTAAAGTTTCTTGGCATTGTTTTGCAAAACAATTTAGGCTGGCAGGCACATGTGAATTATTTAACACCAAAAATTTCTAAAGGAATATTTATGCTCAGAAAATTACAAGTAACAGTAGATGAGAAAATTTTGCTTTCTGTCTATTATAGTTATATTCACTCTCATTTGACGTATGGGACAATCTTGTGGGGAAATAATTGCTACTCAAAATACTTATTTACAGCCCAGAAAAAAAGCTGTCAGACTGATATGTAAAGTACTACCTAGGACTCGCTGTAGAGAATTATTTATTAAACATAGTATTATGACCTTGCCATGTATATACATATTTCAATGTCTGTTGTACATTAAAAAGAACTTGTCTAGTTTTCATCTGAATTCTGATGTACATAGTTATAACACATGACACTGTAATGATGTAAGAAAAGACTACTGCTCATATACCAAAACTCTAAACAGCTTCAAGCACACATCTGTAAAGCTATTTAATAAACTACCAGAGTCAGTTAAGAGCCTGGAGCTGAAAAAATTTAAGATATTTGTAAGAACTTTATTAATTCAGAATTGTTTTTATACAATGGAAGATTTCTGTGAGCATAATTTCTAACATAGATTAATTATTTGTGTATTTATTGTCATTGTTGTTTGTACATTTATTGACGTTGCTTATACAAGCTTTACATCCCTGTAAACGTTTTGTTTTTGGGCAATAAAAATCAATCATTCAATCAATCTTCAGTATACAGCCAGCAGTGCTGTGCTAGCCATTACCAACCAAACCATATCCTATTCAGATGTGCAAACAAATGTCCCAATGAGTGAGTGGCCAATATTTTGTATTCCCCACTGTTCAGGCTACAGAAACCCACTTTTGGTTCACCATGTGTCTACTGTGTTTACATCTCAAATGATAGTGATCAAGGCAACAATACAAATGTTTAAATGTGTATTAAAACAGCTGGATATACCACATATATTAATTGATAATAAACAAATCATTTTAAAATTTGAAGAACCTCCTTTGCATCCCACAAGCTACCCATGATTCTAATTGACAAAATAAACAATTAATTCTTGCTTTCATGTCTGCACAAATACTCACCAAACTAGATTGACCTACTCTAAATCCATTGATTTCCAAGATTCTAAATCTGAACATTACATTTACATACTGACAAGAGAGAATAATCAAATAATGCACTGTACATCCCATTATGCATCTCACCCCAATGCATCAGACTTAAACCCCTATGAATTATTTCCCATACCATAGTTGCTTCTTTATCTAATGCCCCCCCCCCACCCCCTAACCCCCTATATCTCCAAGCATATCTTCTCATGAATAGATGAATAGTTAAAATTTGTATGATTCTTATTTAAATGAAACTTCTGTGCAACACAACATGTATATACCTTTCAGGAAACAATTAACAATGAGAAACCCCATACATTGCTTAGAACTGTACAACATGGTAAATAAATGTTCACTTGAGTACTTTGTATTCTCTTCATTCACTTTTCAATATGTCTCTTCAGTTCAGTTATATTTTGCAGACTCAAAGGTTTCTTTGATATTGGGTGCACCAGTCTGTAGGCATTGGGATGTGGGCATTCTGTTACTTAAAATGGCCCATTATACAATTCAAATAATTTTTTGATTTCCTCATTGGTTTCTTTATTTCTAAGACTATCTCCCTGTTTAAATTTTTACTGTCTATATTTTCCATCTTGTCTCTTCTTTCTTTCAGAGCCCTTCTTTATAAAATGTTGATTAACTAGTGCCTCCCTCTTGCCTGGTTGAAAGGTTAACTGAAGGAAACTCAACATTCTCTGCTAGAAAATTATTAGGTTTTATTCCTATCATCACTTCATATGGAGAGAAACCAGTGGCACTATTTTTAACTATATTCGTAAGATCTTCAAATACAGTCACAGCGGGTCCTGCACAACCTACCCAGTTCCCATGCGCACCTCTCAGCAGGATTTCTGGAGGTGGTACACCAGTACCCTCATGTGTCTAATGCCTGCCAATTCTACAAAATTTCTCCCACAATCTGGAAGTAAATTATGCTGCATTGTTTAATAGAATCTTATCAGGCAATATGACATTCACTCTGTAGTCCTTCTCTAGTTTATTAACTACACTATTACTTGTGGCACCTTTTAGGGGGTACATCTACTGCTAATAATATATATTTCAGTCCACCATGACCTGTGGGCAGATGTCCAAAAAAATAAAATAAATAAGTAAATCAACTGCCAGTAACTCACCTGCTCTACTGGGGATGGTGTTCTGCATTTCTCCCTGCGTAGCTACTGTGCTAAACTTCACCCTTTGACATTAGTCACAAGGTGTGAGCTGTTTCATTACTCTTCTAGCCATGTTATTAAAGACGGCATATTCCTGAATTATGTCTAACAACTTCTATGCTCCATGTTTCTAGCTCTTCATCTGGGAAATACAGCCTCCAGTCTTCCTTGTCTACAGTTTTTTACCTAAACAGTACACCCCTGTAAATATTATAATACTGTTTAATTTTTTCATATCCCTTAGACCCAAAATTAACTTTAAGAAATTTCAATTTTGGATCTCCATTTTCGAGCCTACGCATATCTTTGTATATTGCTTTCATCTTCTTCTCTTTCTCAACACCTTTTATATACATTATTTGGAACTCTTTTGTAGACTCTGTTTCTTCCTCACAATCTTTCTCAATGATTGGTAACTGGGACACGACATCTGCCATGTTGTTGTATGCCCCCTTTGTATACTCATTATGGTACCTAAATTGTGGCAGAAGCATGGTCCATCTCATTAATCAATTGATCAATAGTTTACATTACAGGAGGTATCTTAGAGCTTTGTGGTCAGTAAAGAAAACAACCTCCCTGCCTTCCAGATAAATCCTAAATTATTGAGACTCAAATACCACAGTCAATAACTCTTTTTCTCATATCCCATACATTATTTCATGTTTAGAGAGGTTTCAGCTCATTAATGCTATAGTTCTTTTCTCTAGTGTTCCATATGTCATTTTCTCACAGAACAGGACTTATCTTACACCATAATCTGAGCTGTCAGATGCAATGCAGAAAGGCAATGAAATGTCTGGATAGTATAATACTTTACTATTAGCTAAGCTTCTCTTGATAGCTTCAAACTCCTTATCACACTCAGGAGACCAATTCCAGGTAACATACTTTTAACAACCTACATGGATTTGGTGAATTTATACTGTAATCACTGATGAATTTATGGTAAAATCTACAAAGGTTAATAAATTACTTCAGCTGTTTGCTATTTAATGGTCTTGCTCTCAGTAATAGCTTTTATCTTTTCACTGTGAGGTAGTATACTCTCTGACGTTAACAGATAACCTAGGAATGACAATTCTGCCTACACAAATTCAGGTTAAGAGACATCCCCCCTTTAGATATAGCTTTGAACACCCACTCCAATATTTAGCAATGTTCCTGCCATGAGCTATTGGTTATCAATATACCATCAACATGCACACCAAATTTTGTCAACAGCTCATATCCAAGAAGATGATTTAATGCCCTGATGATCACAGCCACTGATATACATAATCCAAATGGAACCACTCTAAACATATACATTCTCTTTTCAAACAAGACAGCAGTATATTGCCTGCTGTCTTTGGCTAACGCTACCTGCCAGAAATCAGAAGTGAGCTCTATTCTAGACATGAGCTGTATATTGTTAAAATTTTGTAAAAGTTCATTCATGTGGTCTTATTGGTAATTCTCTTATAAAATTATTTTGTTCAATCTCCTCACATCCAACACAATCCTCACAGAACCACCTTTCTGTTTGACTATAACAACTGGGTTAGTATACGCTCACACCTGCCCAACTCAATAACCTTCTTATCTAGCATTTTCTTTATTCTGGTACTTACCGTTTTTTTTTTTTTTTTTTTTTTTTTTTTTTTTTTTTTTTTTTTTTTTTTTCCTGCCCCAATAACAGTGAAAGGTTTCAGACTAATTACTTTATGGGGCATTAACTTTAAATGACATTTAAAATTGACTACTTCCCCAGGCCTATCTGAAAACACATCTTTACATTTATGCAATGGTTCCTTGAGCTGTGAGCTTTGATTCCTTGGCAAATGTTTGATTTCTTTTATTTTATCAATTATTTTCTCTAGAAAGCATACCTCTCCATTACACTCATTCTTCCTTTTAAAATGAATCATCGCTTTACCCCCTGTCAGTTCCTTTTTAAATTTAACTGTTTTTCTGTTACCTCCATCATTAAATTCCAGAACTCTGTCTGTTACAATAATACTGCAACCATACAGTACTTAATAAGAAAATACATCCCAAGAATAATGTCCATAGCAAGGCCAGGTATCACAAAGCAATCAATATTGAAATACTGATCCTCAATCTTAAAATCTAATAGAATTTTCATCTTTTGTGGCTTGCTGCACCCCTCAGTTCCAGTCTGTATTTTAATCCCAGTTATAGTTAACACCCCCAAATCTCTGCTTCTTATCTGTTGCCAGAATGATGCAGATACAGCTGCCACACTAGACCCAGAATCTAATAGTGCAATACTTTCTACCTTTTCCACTTTGATATTAATAACTAGCTGATTTTTTTCAATAATTACCCTCTTTAATCCAGTCTCTTCCAACAGATCTGCTTCAACTTTTCCCTGCTCTCTCTATCCATTATACAAACACTCTTATTCATATACCTATATTCTACATCTGCATCTTCCTTAAACAAATTCTTAACCACTTGCTTTCTATCCTGTTCACCCCTTAATTCCTCAATTTTCTTTGCCACTTTAAATTTTGAAGTATCCCATTCCTCAGAAATTATCATTTTATGGATCTTACCATAAGATACCCATTCACTAGCAACATACATGTCTTCCTCTTTTTGCACCCAGTCACTGCCAATATTCTTTCAGAACCATCTGACCATCTTCCACAAACATGTGTCTCAACTACCTCCTCAGGACAAAACTCAACATTTTCATTACTTCAATCAACTTCAGCTTCATTCACTAATTCATTGTTAACAAACACTACATTATCAGATGCACCCACTAGTACAGTCACAGCATTTTCATATACATCATTACCTACTGTTTCGTCAAATGCACCCACTGGTACAGGCACAATATCAATATTATCACTAACAGTATGAGGCCCATTATCTCCCTGGTGCCCATCTCTCCAATTTCTACTGTGGTTATTATGTCCACTCTCACCACCTCTCCCCCTAATTCCTATGATTTCCATTGAAATTATTATTTTAATTACCTCTGACACGATTTCTGTTACCCCCCCCCCCCCCCCCCACCTCTGCTCAACAAATTGTGGTATGTAACAAGTAGCCCTATCCATGTTTCCTATGAAATCCAGGAACTCTTCTACAGAATCGATAGGGCTGTTGATGAGTTCCCACTGCAGTGTTTCTGGAAGTCTCCTCTTTAATACACAGATTTCTGTAAGCACCCCTAATGGCCTATCCAAATGTATTAATTTATTTAACTCTCTTGCACACAGTTTCCTCACACTCTTTTTACCACCCTTATATGTTTGTATGTTTATATGTTTATTTATTAGCCATTCAACATGTTTACCATGCAATGGGCTTCGTCAAAATACATTTTACATATTCATTAGTGTTTTAGGGTGCACAACAACGAGGTTATCAGCGGCCTACATATTCATAAAAGCATATATATATCTTTTTAGTACTTAGTAATTCACTGTAAAAACCCTTTTTCCTGTTATCAGGCTTCCCCTTTTTACAATCTTCAGATTGTCCTACAAAATTGTGAATGTTACATCTCATTCCTCCTCAGGTGATCTGTTTGCTTATCTTAGTGAAAGTTTTATTAATGCCTAAATGTCTCCCACATATAAATTCATAAAAATAAGTGAACCCAATTGGTACTAGACTTCTGTGTAAACAGATCTTCTACCATCCAGATTTTTTTCAATAGCATAGAATCCCTCTCGCCATGGAGTAGTGCTTGTCACAGCTGCTCCTTTAAGTTCTGCCCAAAGCCTGCACAACTCAGGATCCTTCACTTGTTCAGACACAGATTATAAAAAAATCTTAGGAATTTCTGTCAACACCGCAGCAACTACTTGAGGTGAGACAGCTCCTCCTCACTGTCACCTGCTATAGACACAAACTCTGATCTGTTGTCCTTGGTGTTTTTCTCATATTAATTTCAAACATCCTGCTCAAAGCATCAGTTATCTTGTTTTGTTCTTTGCATGAGTGGGATGGCTAAAATTAAATTTTTAAAGAGGCAGTTAGAAGGGTAAGCCCAGGCATGGGGTAATCAGCATGAATGAATTTTTGAATGGGCCTGTGTATGTGTAAAATGATGTTGCGTGTAAAATCATAAAATTACTAACAATAGTGAAAGGTTTCAGACTAATTACTTTATGGGGCATTAACTTTAAATGAGATTTAAAATTGACTACTTCCCCAGGCCTATCTGAAGACACATCTTTACGTTTATGCAATGATTCCTTGAGCTGTGAGATTTGATTCCTTGGCAAATGTTTGATTTCTTTGATTTTATCAATTATTTGCTCTAGAAAGCATGCCTCTCCATTATACTCATTCTTCCTTTTTAGATGAATTAGTATGAGAACATTTTATTGATTTCAGGGCTTTTGAAATGGTGTTCTTAAATACATACTGGAGGCAGCTAAACAATTAAGGTTACAAAATGAATTTTTGAATAATCACTTTACCCCCTGTCAGTTCCTTTTTAAATTTAACTGTTTTTCTGTTACCTCCATCATTAAATTCCAGAACTTTGTCTGTTACAATAATACTGCAACCATACGGTACTTAATAAGAAAATTCATCCCGAGAATAATGTCCATAGCAAGTCCAGTTATCACAAAGCAATCACACAGCCAAGAAGTCCACTGCATGGTACTTACCCCCTCCACTGAATGGTTTTGTACACAATCCTAGTACTATGGAATGTCCCATCATTAAATTCCCTTGTCCAACTGCTACATTACTTACTGATCCCTTTATTCATTTATCTGTTTCTCTCTTTTGCTAACTTCCCATTCCAGCTTTTCACCTATACTTTTATAACAATAAGCAATGCCTACATTCACTGATTTAAACTCTGGATTTGTTTGTATTTTATAATTTATACATTTCTTTTCTTGTGCCTCAGTGCATTTTACAACATGATCAACAATTTTCACTTCAGCTACCAATTCCTTTTCTGCCTCTTCAAATGTGACATTAACTCCCGTGATCATTTTAACTGTGTTTTCAACTTTATTTGTAATCTCAGTGAATTTACTCCCACCACCCTCTGACCCACACTGATGCGTGTCTGTTGATATGTCACTAGTATCAATGTACATCAGAGAGATTTTTCCCAAGCTTACTAGGAAACAGGTTACTTGGTTGAAAATGGGCAGTGGAAGCAATCGCATGTGCGAGAGATGGGCTGATGGACCCACTAATTTGAAGTACAACACACTGATGATTGGAGTCTGGTGTGCAAAGCAACAGAGAGGAAATGGTGGTTGCCGTCAGAGTCAGGAAGTGTAATTGGCTTGACACTGGTACAACCTGCTACAAGTCAAGTACAGTAGGTGACATACTAAGTTATGTATCTTTCACTGTCCAGTTGAAAGCTGGTTACAAGGTTTGGAGGCTTCCCATGATTCTTCGTTGGTTTATCTCTACATCTACATCTACATCTACATCCATACTCTGCAAGCCACCTGACGGTGTGTGGCGGAGGGTACCCTGAGTACCTCTATCGGTTCTCCCTTCTATTCCAGTCTCGTATTGTTCGTGGAAAGATGGATTGTCTGTATGCTTCTGTGTGGGCTCTAATCTCTCTGATTTTATCCTCATGGTATCTTTGCGAGATATACGTAGGAGGGAGCAATATACTGCTGGACTCTTCGGTGAAGGTATGTTCTCGAAACTTTAACAAAAGCTTGTACCGAGCTACTGAGCATCTCTCCTGTAGAGTCTTCCACTGGAGTTTATCTATCATCTCCTTTACGCTTTCGCGATTACTAAATGATCCTGTAACGAAGCGCGCTGCTCTCCATTGGATCTTCTCTATCTCTTCTATCAACCCTATCTGGTACGGATCCCACACCGCTGAGCAGTATTCAAGCAGTGGGCAAACGAGTGTACTGTAACCTACTTCCTTTGTTTTTGGATAGCATTTCCTTAGGATTCTTCCAATTAATCTCAGTCTGGCATCTGCTTTATCGACGATCAACTTTATATAATCACTCCATTTTAAATCACTCCTAATGCGTACTCCCAGATAATTTATGGAATTAACTGCTTCCAGTTGATGACCTGGTATTTTGTAGCTAAATGAAAAGGGATCTATCTTTCTATGTATTCGCAGCACATTACACTTGTCTACATTGAGATTCAATTGACATTCCCTGCACCATGCATCAATTCGCTGCAGATCCTCCTGCATTTCAGTACAATTTTCCATTGTACAACCTCTCCATATACCACAGCATCATCTGCAAAAAGCCTCAGTGAACTTCCGATGTCATCCACCAGGTCATTTATGTATATTGTGAACAGCAACGGTCCCTGACACTCCCCTGTGGCACACCTGAAATCACTCTTACTTCGGAAGACTTCTCTCCATTGAGAATGACATGCTGCGTTCTGTTATCTAGGAACTCTTCAATCCAATCACACAATTGGTCTGATAGTCCATATGCTCTTACTTTGTTCATTAAATGACTGTGGGGAACTGTATTGAACACCTTGCGGAAGTCAAGAAACACGGCATCTACCTGGGAACCCGTGTCTATGGCCCTCTGAGTTTCGTGGACAAATAGTGCGAGCTGGGTTTCACACGACCATCTTTTTCGAAACCCATGCTGATTCCTACAGAGTAGATTTCTAGTCTCCAGAAAAGTCATTATACTCGAACATAATACGTGTTCCAAAATTCTACAACTGATCGACGTTAGAGATATAGGTCTATAGTTCTGCACATCTGTTCGACGTCCCTTCTTGAAAATGGGGATGACCTCCACCCTTTTCCAATCCTTTGGAATGCCACGCTCTTCTAGAGACCTATGGTACACCGCTGCAAGAAGGGGGGCAAGTTCCTTCGCGTACTCTGTGTAAAGTAGAACTGGTATCCCATCAGGTCCAGCGGCCTTCCCTCTTTTGAGCAATTTTAATTGTTTCTCTATTCCTCTGTCATCTATTTCGATATCTACCATTTTGTCATCTGTGCGACAATCTAGAGAAGGAACTACAGTGCAGTCTTCCTCCATGAAACAGCTTTGGAAAAAGACATTTAGTATTTTGGCATTTAGTCTGTCATCCTCTGTTTCTGTACCATTTTGGTCACAGAGTGTCTGGACATTTTGTTTTGATCGACCTACCACTTTGACATAAGACCAAAATTTCTTAGGATTTTCTGCCAAGTCAGTACATAGAACTTTACTTTCGAATTCATTGAACGCCCCTCGCATAGCCCTCCTCACACTACATTTCGCTTCGCGTAATTTTTGTTTGTCTGCAAGGTTTTGGCTATGTTTGTGTTTGCTGTGAAGTTCCCTTTGCTTCTGCAGCAGTTTTCTAACTCTGTTGTTGTACCACAGTGGCTCTTTTCCATCTCTTACGATCTTGCTTGGCACATACTCATCTAACGCATATTGTACGATGGTTTTGAACTTTGTCCACTGATCCTCAACACTATCTGTACTTGAGACAAAACTTTTGTGTTGAGCCGTCAGGTACTCTGTAATCTGGTTTTTGTCACTTTTGCTAAACAGAAAAATCTTCCTATCTTTTTTAACATTTCTATTTACAGCTGAAATCATTGATGCCGTTGTTCCTTGTTTTTCATTTAGTAACTGTCACACTGTTTAGCGTCCAAAAATTTTATTTAAACCCCCCGTACACAACTGTATCAGTTTTAGAGTAATTGCCGCAGTGTGTTAGCATATGTAAACATATTTGAACATTTCCTGAAAAATAAAAAATAGATATCACGGTGTGTTAGTGGCTGACAATTCCATTTGAATAGCCAGCATAAAGTTGTATCTGTTTTGAGACTAATTGCGACAGAGTGTGTTTGAACATTTCTTGTATTTTTAAGGATAGATGTCACACACAGTGTGTTAGTAGCTGAAAATTTCATTTGAATAGCCAGTATAAGGCTTTACCTGATTTGAGAGTAACTGTCGAAAGGTGTCAGCATACATAAATATATCTGATCATATCTTGCAAGTTAAAGACTGGATCTCATACTGTGTTAATGGTCGAAAATGTCATTTGAATATCCAGTATAAGGCTGTATCTGTTTTGAGTGTAACTGCCATAGTGTGTTAACACACATCAATGCATTTGAACATTTATTTCAAGTTAAAGTATAAATGTCATAGAGTGTTAACAGCAGAAAAGTTCATTTGAATGGCTAGCACAAACTGTTTCTATTTGGCAGTAGTTGTCACCAGATCTTAGCACCTGCAAATGCTTTTGAATGTATGTTTGTAGTAAGAGAATACATGCTGCTACCTGTTAGCAGAAGTTAACTCATTTTGTATTAAAAAAAATAATATTAGTTGATGGCCTAGTGCCATAAGTTTATTTATTATTCAGCACATGTTAATTTTAACAGAATAATTGCTGCAGTGGGCTAGTCCCCATAACTTTCACTTTGGGGGAAGCTTTTAAAATAGCTGTTGCTGAGTGTCAGATTGTTTGTAACTTGGTTTGTTAATAAACTGTTGTTCTGAAAGTCCAGTGGCTTTCACTCCAGGACCTTATGTTCTAGTTTACCAGCTGTAAGTTACTCTAATATTTTCACCATATGTGCAAATATAGTATCAATGGTTACACAGAGTGTGGTTACCATATTTTGTTACTGAACAAGTAGGTTAATAGTAGTTACGTTGTATATGTTCTTACGTACAATGTCTTGTACTTGGTTGTATAATAATTGCAGAAGTTGCCATGGGAGGTCAGAGTGTTCTTGGACTCAAATATTTGCAGGAGGAAAATCTTCAGCATGAATTGTGCATTAGGGGCAAGCCAGAGGACAGAGTTGTGCCAGTACCTGCATGGGGTGTTAGACAAGCCAGTCAACATCACTGCACAGTCTGTGGGTAAGGTAATGCCACAGGGGCTATGTATTTTCCTTGCTGGAGGCTGTTCAGGAAGGGGTGGAGTTGTTAGAACCCTCCCAAGCTCAGATGTTGTGATTACATGCTTTGCTAGATCACATAGTAAATCGGGTGAATGATCTTCAGGTGGAGGATGCAAACTGCAAAGAGACCTCAGTAATATAGACACTTCAGGAGAAAATTATTTCAGTGCATAGACGTTTATCTTTTCTTAAGTGACAGGAAGGTAATGAGTTGGATGAAGAGCCAAGAAGTGAAGCTTCAAAAATACAGATAAAGCCTGGAGATCAATTTGCTAAGCTGCAGAATCCCCTTCTGCCTATTATCCAGAGCATTTGGAGCCTGTCAGTAAAATATGTGCAAAAGATTAAAGAGATTTTATGGTTGTTCATGAGGTTAGAAGAGCTGTTCACCCACTGGCTGGGGGGAGCATAAGCCAGCTATTAGCTATGGTAGTTAGGGAGGAGGAACCTTTATGCTCCTTGATAAGAAAATCTTAGACAATTGCTTGGGGTCATGGTGCCAGAAGGATCTATCTGATAAATATTTTACAAGATTCAGGAAGTTGGTCAAAACTTGGCCAAATAGGTGAAAAGGGTTTGAGTGGCTATGATGGCTCTCTGTCTGGATGTGTCAGAGAGAGGCAGTAAAGAGCACATGGGAAGGTGTGAGACCTGGGGATAGGTCACAGGTCACGTTTACTGATAATCCACTGTCATTTGGGGACTTAGGTCATTTAGTTATTAGTATAGAGAATATTAGGTATGTCAGTGCTAAACGAGAAGAAGCTAAAGGGTTCACACAGGATGCAGGAAGGCAAGGGGCAGGTTCCCTGCTCTGTAAAAAGGGATGTGAGTCGAGATATTTTTGCTTCAGTTGGCATAGCATAAAACACCCAGTAAGGAATTGCAAAATTTCCTGTGGAGTGGGCAACACAAATAGCTAATGCCAGGAACTCACAGGGGATTCTGTAAACAGGAAGCTGCCACATGGATCAAAGTGGGTTTGTGCTGTAAACACCAGGTGGTTGCCATTTGTGTGCATGAAATTGGTAACAGAAACTGTGTTTGTGCTTATTGACTCTGGGAGTAATATCTCCATTACTGATTATGAGTGATTGAGAACTAACGGAAGTCTGGCGGGGATAGAAAATGTACAACTTGGAAGTGGGGATAATTGAAATGTATCCAGAGACTTATTGTAAGTGGTTGGTCAGGTACAATGCAAGCTTGGCTCATGAGATTCTGAGTTGTAAGGAAGATAATGGATAGGATTTTGTTAGGATGTGATTTCATAGAGTGGTTCCAGTGCATATTGGGCTATTCTGGGTGGTGTCTATAAATTTTTAAAGGACAGGAGTATTAATTTTTGTCAACATCAAGAGAATTTAGGTGTGTGTCTGGTGGAGCAAAAGGTCATAGGTTTGAAGTTGGTCATCTATAAGAAAATGAAAGGCATCAGCTATTAGAAGGCTTGAACTGGTTTCCAGAAGTCCCAAAGAGAGGTTGGGAGTTACCAAGAAGATCAAATACAAAATTAAATTAACTGAGCAGGTTCTGGTATGGTAGGCTCTGTACAGACTCTCTCCACCCAAGATGCAGGAAATGGGCTACTTCATTAATAAAATATTAAAGTATGGCATGATTTGCCCCTCAGTGTCCCCATTTGTCTCCTCCATGTTTCTAGTACCTAAGCCTAATTGGGGCATGTTCCATACAGTAGTGGATGGTAGCTTACTGAAAAGGTCATTTTAGAGTCAGTACCTCTACCAGATTTTACCAATTGTTTCAACTGGTTTTCTGGGGCTCAGGTATTTACTGTATTAGATCTTAATCAGGTATACCATCAGGTTCCAAAACAGTGACAACCTTTTGGACTGACTACAATATCTATGAGTTTAATTGAGTACCCTTTGGATTGGCTACATGGGCAGCAGTCCTGTCAGGGCTATTGGATAATGTATTGGGTGATCTAAAATTTCAGCACACATTTAATTACTTGGACAATGTAGTTATTTATAGACCCAGTTTTAAAGAACATTTGAATCACTTGGAAAAGGTATTAACTCAGCTGAAGGAAGAGGGACTGATGGTTGAACCTTGTAAGATCACTTTGGCCAGATATGAGATATCATTTCTCAGGCAAGGGCGTTCAGAATGATCAATCATGAACTTAGATTTCCTGTTCCCCAAAATAAGAAAGAAGTTGCCTGTTTTATTGTAATGGCTAATTTCTTCTTTAAACTTGTCCCCAGTTTTGACAGTTTGGCAGCTCCCCTAAACCAGTTACGACAGAAGGGAGAGAAATTTGGCTGGGGAGAGAACCAACAGGCCACCTTTAAAGAGTTTAAAACAGCCCTGAGTAATGCATCAGTATTGGGCGCACCTAATTTCAATCTTCCTTTCATCATAAAGAGCAATGATTCATCAGGGGTATTTGTAGCTTTTCTTTTGCAGGACAAGGAGGGAAACCATAGACCATTGGCTATGCATCATGGGCTCAGATTGGTCCAGAATTATACTACTCTGTATATGAACAAGAAGCCTTGCCTGTGTTATTTGCCATGGAGAAATTTTAATTTTGTCTTGAAAATCCCGTTTTGTCTCAAAAATGATAACCAGGCACAAAGTTGGGTGCTGGTGTAGCCACACAAAACAGGGCATATAGGTCATGGGCTGTTCGAATATCTGCCTTCCAATTTGAAGTAACTCAAATAGGGGGAGGTGAAAAAAAGATAGTTAATGCTTTGAGCAGGATGTTTGAAATTAATATGAGAAAAACACCAAGAACAACAGAGCAGAGTTTGTGTCTATAGCAGGTGACAATGAGGAGGAGCTGTCTCACCTCAAGTAGTTGCTGCGGTGTTGACAGAAATTCCTAAGATTTTTTTATAATCTGAGTCTGAACAAGTGAAGGATCCTGAGTTGTGCAGGCTTTGGGCAGAACTTAAAGGAGCAGCTGTAACAAACACTACTCCATGGCGAGAGGGATTCTATGTTATTGAAAAAAAGCTGGATGATAGAAGATCTGTTTACACAGAAGTCTAGTACCAATTGGGTTCACTTATTTTTATGAATTCATATGTGGGAGACATTTAGGCATTAATAAAACTTTCACTAAGATAAGCAAACAGATCACCTGAGGAGGAATGAGATGTAACATTCACAATTTTGTAGGACAATCTGAAGATCGTAAAAAGGGGAAGCCTGATAACAGGAAAAAGGGTTTTTACAGTTGACCCCTCAATAAATTTTTCATTGATTATTTAGCTCTCCTGCCACACACTGAAGATGGAAACCATGTCATGATTGTGGCTGCTAATGCCTTTACTCATTTTGTATGGCTTGTTCTAAGCCAGGGCACCACAGCGGAAATCACAATTAATCATTTGGGAGAGTCCTTAGAAAATGTAGTCCATCAACAAAGGAGGTGGCTTACAAAACACTCGTTCGACCTATACTTGAGTATTGCTCATCAGTGTGGGATCCGTACCAGATCGGGTTGACGGAGGAGATAGAGAAGATCCAAAGAAGAGCGGCGCGTTTCGTCACAGGGTTATTTGGTAACCGTGATAGCGTTACGGAGATGTTTAACAAACTCAAGTGGCAGACTCTGCAAGAGAGGCGCTCTGCATCGCGGTGTAGCTTGCTCGCCAGGTTTCGAGAGGGTGCGTTTCTGGATGAGGTATCGAATATATTGCTTCCCCCTACTTATACCTCCCGAGGAGATCACGAATGTAAAATTAGAGAGATTAGAGCGCGCACAGAGGCTTTCAGACAGTCGTTCTTCCCGCGAACCATACGCGACTGGAACAGGAAAGGGAGATAATGACAGTG
This sequence comes from Schistocerca cancellata, assembly GCF_023864275.1. Lineage (NCBI taxonomy): Eukaryota > Metazoa > Arthropoda > Insecta > Orthoptera > Acrididae > Schistocerca > Schistocerca cancellata. The sequence goes on along the minus strand of NC_064629.1, from coordinate 118,922,073 downwards.
GCATGTAAAGTGCCCTCCGCCACACACCGTTGGGTGGCTTGCGGAGTATAAATGTAGATGTAGAATCTTCATGAGTTTTGGTCCAGCTCTGCTGATAGTCAGTGATTAAAACTGCATGAGTTCAAGGTGTTCTGCTTTAGCTGAGGAATTTAAAATATGACAATGACACCTTACTGCTCCAACCATCCTCCACTGAGTGTATTAACCCTAATTTGAGGGTGGTGCTCACGATTTACCACGCTAACTCACAGAGAAAATAAGTTACTTCCTTAGAATGGTTGAGTCTGGCCTTTAACACAACCTGCCACAAAGCTCACAAGAACACCCCAGTCTGATGTTCACCTATGAAGTAAATTTGCCTTCAAACAATTTGTGAACGTTGAGCAATCTTCTGCCAGAGTAGGCAAATCCTGATAACTTGTAAACCAGGTGGGAAGCTGCATAGTGCAGCATCATCCTTGCTCATAGGCAGCAGTGTCAGGCCTATAATCAAGGACGACATGACACAACAATGAAAATAAGAGACCAAATGTTCATGAGGAATGTCTGGGGGCAGAGTAAAGGGGTGCACGGGATTATTGATAGAATGCTGTCAATGTATGTGGGCCCTTATCACATTATCAAAATCTTGACACCTCTAAGCTTTTTGGTGGAGAACTTCAATTCCCAGAACTGTACATGGTTTCATCTGTGCCAGCTGAAGTGGGCCAGCCAAGGAGTCAATAAAATGAGTGTTTCTGGTTCTCTGGCACTCCCTGATATTCCCTCACTCACATCCCCAGGTGATCAACCTTAGGAAGAGGAAATTAATGATATCTATTTCAGTACGTCAGTAGTATTGACAAGCATCAGTGAGTTTGCCCATGCTGGCTAGGAAAGGGGCTGTGGTGATAATGTCCGTGAATGGTGTGAGTGTAAGTTGGTTGGCAACAGACAGTGGAAGCAGTCACATGTGTGAGCAATGAGCTGATGGACCTAATTATTTAAAGTACAACAGGCTGTTGATTGGGGTGTGGGGTGAGAATTGACAGGGAGGAAGTGGCGGTGGCGGTCATAGTCGGGAAGTGCAATTGGGTTGATGCAGCAGGACCCTGGCACAACCTGCTACAAGCTGAGGACAGTGAGTGATATGTTAAGTTATGTAACTTGCACTGTCCAGTTGAAAGCTGGTTACAAGGTTCGGAGGCTTCCCATGATTCTTCGTTGGTTTACCTCCTTGTTTTTCATTTAGTAACTGTCACACTGTTTAGTGACCAAAAATTTTATTTAAACCCCCCGTACACAACTGTATCAGTTTTAGAGTAACTGCCACAGTGTGTTAGCACATGTAAATATATTTGAACATTTCTTGCAAATTAAAGAACAGATGTCAGCGTGTGTTAGTGGCTGAAAATTTCATTTGAATACCAAGCATAAGGTGGTATTTGTTTTGAGAGTAACTGTCACAGTGTGTTAGTGCATGTAAATGTATCTGAACATTTCTCTCAAGTTAAGGAATAGATGTCACAGTGTGTTACTCACTGAAAATTCCATTTGAATAGCCAGTATAAGACTGTATCTGTTTTGAGAGTAACTGCCATAGTGTGTCAGGATACATAAATATATTTGAACATTTCTTGCAAGGTAAAGAATAAATGTCACAGTTTGTTAGTAGTTGAAACTTCATTTGAATAGCAAGTGTAAGACTGTATCTGTTTTGAGAGTAACTGCTACAGTATGTTAGTGTATGTAAATATATTTGAATATTTCTTGCGAGTTAAAGAATGGATGTTGCAGTGTATTAGTGGCCAAAAATATTATTTGAATAACCAGAATAAAACTGTCTGTTCTGAGAGTAACTGCCACAATGTGTTAGCACCTGTCAGTGCATTTGAACATTTGTTTCAATTTAAAGTATAATTTCACAGTGTGTTAATGACAGAAAAGTTCATTGGAATGACTTGAACAAACTGTTTCTATTCAGAAGTAGTTGTCACCAGGTGGTAGCACCTATAAATGCATTTGAGTGTGTTTTTCTAGTTAGAGAATACATGCTGATATCTGTTAGCAGTGGTTAAGTCATTTGATAAGCACTGTATAAAACTGTTACTGATTTGGTAGTAATGGCCCCAGTTTGCAGCATTCATAAACGGAGTTGAATTTTTCTTCTTGGCAAAGTATGTCATACATCTTTAATGGATGGACAGTTCACATGGGATGTATATACTCATTTGTTCTTTGACAGCAACTGTTCCCTTGAACTGCTGCCTTTAAGACCAATGGAAGTTGAATACATTCGTTTCAAGAAAGAAAAATTGTTGCTGTGAGCTAGTGCCCACAAATTACATCTTGAGGAAAGTCTTAATATTTTAATAATTTAAAGTGTTACGCATTCAGCATACATTGTTTAACAAAGGGTAATTTCTGCAGTGGGGTAGTCCCCATAGTTCATACCTGGTCAAGGAAAAATAAATAAAAAAATAATAATAATAGTTGGTGGGCTAGTGCCAGTGGGTTTATTTATTTTTACTATATGTTAATTTTAACAAACTAATTGTTGCAGTGAAGTAGTCCCCATAAATGTCACTTTGGGGAAAGTTTTTAAAATAACTGTTGCTAAGTGACAAATAGTTTGTAACTTTGTTTGTTAATAAATTGATGTCCTAAAATTCCAGTGGCTTTCACTGCAGGACCTTGTGTTCTAGGTTACCAGCTGTAAGGTACTTCTGTCATTTCACCATGCATGCATAAGTAGTATCACACACTCACTTTGTGAATTATGAGTTTCATCAGCCATGGCTGGCTATGAGAAAATTTAGAATGCAGCCACTGACTGTACTTAACTTGCATTTCCATGCCAATGTATGTAGGCTCTGCTGCTCTGCATTTCATCCAATGCCTCTCCTATGGAATATCAACCACAAAGTGGACCATTGTTTGCCTCGTGTGATGCTGTGTGAAGCTGCTGCCTCTCCCTTTTAATTTTTTTCTTTTCTTTCTTTCTTTTGGTATTACATTGTGACATTGTGTGGATGTAGCATTTATACCCAGCAGCAGGTGCTAAATCACAGTGCCCAAGTCCTGGTATATGAAAATAACATTTGCAACATACATACTGCTCATAGCATTAACCTTCCAGACGAAATACCTCACCAACTCTCCAGACACAAGAAGACAGGCAAAAGACCATGAGCTCTGACCCATACAATGCCTTGATTCAGTGCATTTTCCTAATAATTTTATATAGATACTTATGATAAAACATATGAAAATCTTTGCAGTCACTCTGCAATATCTTAAAAAATTCACTTATACATTATTTAAATGATTTTAAATAAATCTCAAACACATAAATTAACCACATTTGGCATTCTAATTAAAACATTAACATTACCTATTTTATAAATCAAACCACAATTCAATACACATTGAAATTTATTGTAAAATGAAGTAAAGAAACTCATGTTGGCAAGATCATTTGTGTCTCTCTGCAGGAGTTTTTAGTTATGGCACTATTTATACGAATAAAATAAATTGCTTACAACATTTTGTATAATTGTTTAATTATGAAAATAATCTGTTCATTATTTTGCAGGCCTTATTCTCTATCATCTCATGTATCACGAATTTACTTTTTTGATGTATTCAGTTGTTAGAATTTACTATAAACAATAATGGTAATAATGTCAGTAACTTTTTAACTATTAAAGCATCAGACATGGATTTATGTTTAATGAGCTTGTCCCACTGCCATGGTTCCAAAACTGCCATTGATTTTTCTGTAGCATACTTGTAATGAATTTTAATGTATTCATTAAAATCATATTAGTGATGATATTTCAAGTCACAGGTCCCTTCACATCAGATCATCCCATGACCATATCACCAGAACACACCCCTCTCTCTGCCTGGAAAAACTATGACAATCACTGGGCTCCATGGCTCGCTAGCAGCTTTTACTTCCACACAACTCTCCTGTCAACTCTCCTGCGACAGCCATCTTGCAGCTGATCATACCAACAAACTTTCACAGTGGCCCAGACTCAACCTATCAGATTCAGTCCATCCTGCAGCCATCAAACCAGCTGCTTGTAATGTCACAAGAATTTACTTATAATATCTTCACACAACAGTGTGAACAGATGTGATTTTAGAGCCTTTGCCTTGATGAAGTTTATAAAATTTATGGCATATGCCAAAACAACATAGAGAGTTTTGGTCACATTCTTAAAATCCAATGTGTCTTTACATATTATACAGTGTGTGTTTTGACATTTGGGTATAACTTTGCTCACTTTTGCTGCCAGCCCTGTTAAATGATTATACTTTGCCTTGACCCTGTCTTTACAAATACCAACAACATTTTTGCCAAGGAATACCAACTTTAAAAAAGTAAAGATAAATCATATTGAAAATGTTTTCTGTTGTAGCATTTGACTCAAGTGGTTTGCAAAACATGTCATTAGCAGAGTGAGGCATAAGGGGATAAAGACAAATAACAATTACATTGTTCATAACACTTGTATTCACAAAAAAGTGTTGCATGGTTCACACACACACAAAAAGGATTTATCACAGACCATAAGCTGATGATATTTTTATTCAGCCCCTGAACAAAGTTCTGAGAGAAGACAGCAAATAACTACTGAGGTGGACTCTCTTTCTTACCAATAAGGGTTATGACATTCAATATAGGCCTATCTCTCAGTTTGCTAACACAGATGAGCTGTCCCAAACACCATGGGACCACACAAACTGAACTCAATGACAATATGAGGTAAACATTAGATAATTTCCCATCATGGCCCACAAAATAGCACAATCCATGGAGTAGCATATGTTGCTTCACACAGTATGGTCACTAGTTCAGTATGGATGGCCAAAACAGTTATCAAAAGGAGCAGACCCAGCATATCATACATACTTCTTCCTCCAACATTGTGTCAATATCAAGGACGGTGTCCTAGTGTTGACCAATGAGGATGCAGAATGTCAAATCATCATCCTCCCACAACCCAGCCAAGACCTATAAAGCTACCCCACAAGTTTCACTGGGGTATGACTCACATGAAATCATTAGCGCGGCAACATATGTAAGGCCCAGACACACTCTTCTTCTCATGGCCCCAGAAATTACAGTCAGTTTTTGGCCTTGTGAAGTAGCTTCCTCCACAGTATTGTATCCTTGGAGCTTATTTCCTTGCTACAAGTATCTGAAGGCCCTTGGCCACTTGAGCTCTCTGTCTTGTTTTTGGTCCACTTACAGTCTTTGTCCTTCAGGTTTCACCTCTGCCAATATTGATGCCTCCTCTCTCTGTATCAAGCCTACCAACCACCAACAATACCTCAGCATCAACAGCTACCGCCCATTCCGCATCAAAAAGCCACTTTCATACAATCTAGCCACCCACTGTCATCACATCTGCAGTGACAAGTGACCCTTTTTGAAATATACTGAGGGTCTCACTGTGCCTTTCACAGACCGGAGTTACCATCCCAATCTTGTACAAAAACAGATATCCCATGCCTTATCTCACCAGTCACCCACCACCTTCCAAAGTTCCAGCATCCAACCAAAGATGAGTATTCTGCTCATGTCTCAGTTCCATCCAGGACTGGAGTAACTGAATCACATTCTCTGCCAGGATTTTGACTACATCTCATTGTGCCTTGAAATGAGAAATGGCCTTCCCATTGTCCTTCGCACCCTTCCCACAGTGAAATTCCACTGCCTACCAAACCTACACAATATCCTTGTCCATTGCAAACAACCCTTGTTCCAAACCCCTTGCCTCATGGCCCATATGCCGGTAATAGACCTAGATGCAAGACCTGTCCCATATATACTCCCAACACCACCTACACCAGTCACAAGCATCAGCTATCCCATAAAAGTCAGGGTTACCTGTGAAATCAGTCATGTGATCTACAAGTTAAGCTGCAACATCTGTGCTGCATTCCATGTGGACATGACAACCAACAAGCTGTCTGTCTGCATTAATGGCAACCAACAAACTGGAGCCAAGAAACAGTTGCGCCATCCCATTGCTGAGCATGCTACCCAACATAATGTTCTTCATTTCAGTGACTGTGCCACCTTGATCCTTCTCACCAACACCAGCTTTTTTGAACTGCGCAGGTGGGAACTTTCCCTGCAATATATCCTATGTTCCCATAACCCTCCTGGCCTCAAATTTTGTTACTCACTGTACTTACCCATGTAGTCCCTTTCCTGTTCCCATTCCAGCATTACACAGCACTCTATTCCACCAATGCACCTACAGACTTACTTCTCTCCTTTTCTGCTACACCCCCACTCCCCCCCCCCCCCACCTCTGCCTACCATCTAACCTCCAAACTACATGACTACACCTAGCTGCCCTAACCTCTTTCCACCTTGTCCAACTACTATCTCATAGGCAACACTATACCACCCCCACTCCTAGCTTGATATCCCTCCCTCTCTCTGTTCCAGTCTCCTCCTTAACACCACAACATGGTTATCTCTTGCACATCATGCATTGCTGCAAGCATTCTTGCCTCAGCAGCCAGATACTGTGGTCATGTGTGTGTGTGCATTGCATTTGTGTGTGTGTGTGTGTGTGTGTGTGTGTGTGTGTGTGTGTGTGTGTGAGAGAGAGAGAGTGTGTGCATTGCATTTGTGTGTGTGTGTGTGTGTGTGTGTGTGTGTGTGTGTGTGTGTGTGTGAGAGAGAGAGAGAGAGAGAGAGAGAGAGAGAGAGAGATCTATTTCTGATGAAAGCCATTCTGGCCAAAAGCTCACTTTCTGACACTATTTTTGTTGCACCTATGTGTGACTCAGAATCTCTGATATATGCTGAGTACCAACTATCTTTTTCATAATATTTTCACATTCCATCCATAGAGAAAATCAAAAATCACTGATTTACCTTCCCTACTACTTTTTAAAACTCTAAACAGCCACAAATGTCTTATGTACACTCCTGGAAATGGAAAAAAGAACACATTGACACCGGTGTGTCAGACCCACCATACTTGCTCCGGACACTGTGAGAGGGCTGTACAAGCAATGATCACACGCACGGCACAGCGGACACACCAGGAACCGCGGTGTTGGCCGTCGAATGGCGCTAGCTGCGCAGCATTTGTGCACCGCCACCGTCAGTGTCAGCGAGTTTGCCGTGGCATACGGAGCTCCATCGCAGTCTTTAACACTGGTAGCATGCCGCGACAGCGTGGACGTGAACCGTATGTGCAGTTGACAGACTTTGAGCGAGGGCGTATAGTGGGCATGCGGGAGGCCGGGTGGACGTACCGCCGAATTGCTCAACACGTGGGGCGTGAGGTCTCCACAGTACATCGATGTTGTCGCCAGTGGTCGGCGGAAGGTGCACATGCCCGTCGACCTGGGACCAGACCGCAGCGACGCACGGATGCACGCCAAGACCGTAGGATCCTACGCAGTGCCGTAGGGGACCGCACTGCCACTTCCCAGCAAATTAGGGACACTGTTGCTCCTGGGGTATCGGCGAGGACCATTCACAACCGTCTCCATGAAGCTGGGCTACGGTCCCGCACACCGTTAGGTCGTCTTCCGCTCATGCCCCAACATCGTGCAGCCCGCCTCCACTGGTGTCGCGACAGGCGTGAATGGAGGGACGAATGGAGACGTGTCGTCTTCAGCGATGAGAGTCGCTTCTGCCTTGGTGCCAATGATGGTCGTATGCGTGTTTGGCGCCATGCAGGTGAGCACCACAATCAGGACTGCATACGACCGAGGCACACAGGGCCAACACCCGGCATCATGGTGTGGGGAGCGATCTCCTACACTGGCCATACACCACTGGTGATCGTCGAGGGGACACTGAATAGTGCACGGTACATCCAAACCATCATCGAACCCATCGTTCTACCATTCCTAGACCGGCAAGGGAACTTTGCTGTTCCAACAGGACAATGCACGTCCGCATGTATCCCGTGCCACCAAATGTGCTCTAGAAGGTGTAAGTCAACTACCCTGGCCAGCAAGATCTCCGGATCTGTCCCCCATTGAGCATGTTTGGGACTGGATGAAGCGTCGTCTCACGCGGTCTGCACGTCCAGCACGAACGCTGGTCCAACTGAGGCGCCAGGTGGAAATGGCATGGCAAGCCGTTCCACAGGACTACATCCAGCATCTCTACGATCGTCTCCATGGGCGAATAGCAGCCTGCATTGCTGCGAAAGGTGGATATACACTGTACTAGTGCCGACATTGTGCATGCTCTGTTGCCTGTGTCTATGTGCCTGTGGTTCTGTCAGTGTGATCATGTGATGTATCTGACCCCAGGAATGTGTCAATAAAGTTTCCCCTTCCTGGGACAATGAATTCACGGTGTTCTTATTTCAATTTCCAGGAGTGTAGTAGCAATCCTCTTCAGATACATTACTACTGAAAAATTGTGTATATACACCTAACTTGCTTATATTTAATCCTGATGTATGTCAACATATTCTGGGGTATAATAAATTTCAGAATTCAAAGGGCAGTTAGGAGGTTAATTATAGACAGGACATCAGGAATGTTGGAGTTGGGTTGGGGTTGGGTTCTTTGGGAGAGGAGACCAAACTGCGAGGTCATTGGTCTCATCAGATTAGGGAAGGATGGGGAAGGAAGTCAGCCATGCCCTTTCAAAGTAACCATCCCGGCATTTGCCTGGAGCAGTTTAGGGAAATCATGGAAAACCTAAATCAGGATGGCCGGACACGGGATTGAACCATCGTCCTCCCAAATGCGAGTCCAGTGTGCTAAGGGAATGTTGGAAGTAAAAGCAGAAAAGCCTCTTCGGCGGTCCCCAACTGGTCAAATAATAATAAAATAACTCTTAATGTAAATAAGACTAATTACATTAACTTCTAAATCATAAAAAACTTTATATAACAAAACTTAAAGTACATAATGAAACAATAGAGTGTGTAGCTGGCACAAAAATTTTAGGTATGTGTGTCAATCAGCAGTTTAAATGGTATTTGGAACAAGAATTAGTACAACATATTATCCATTACAAATATTAAACACAGTGTTTAATAGCTCATGCTAAAAACAACATACACCACACACATACATTCTACCATTAATTATGTCATAATATTCTGGGGTGCAAATGCTCAGAATGTGGAAAATGTGCTAAAACTGCAACAAAGAGCCATCAGAACAATGAGCAAGAGCCACATAAGGGCCAACTGCATTGAGATATTAAAAAAGTGGGATATTCTAACAGTTCAAAGTGAATATGTGATTCAAACTGCAGTTTTTATACAAAAAACATTGAGCCATATGCAGCAAACAGCTACATATATGATCATAAAACCAGATACAGCGATTGCTTGTACCCAGATAAAATGAATGGAGCAAAGACCTAAACCATGATGTTTTACCAAGGAGTGAAGATACATAATAAACTTCCAAAACATATCAAAAACATGAAGAAAGTCTATAAATTCAAAACATTTGTTAAAGGATATTTACTAAAAATAGTTTTTACTCCATTAAAGAGTTCATGCAACATAAAATTATTAGAAATAAATAAGCAGGTTGAGCAGTTACAAAGTAGACAAAAACGACATCCATACAAAAAAATTTATCTATGGATTAATGAATAACTAAATAAATAAATAACAAATAAATGATCAGTGAAAGTAGCATGAAATAACATAAACCTATCTTTCGAGAACTGAATATGTTACTTCTTCCTTGCAATTACATATTTGAAATAAGTATGTATGCCAGAAAACTTACACTGAGAAAGTAACATTTCATATCTATACTAAGATTCTTCATGATTACAGCAAAAGGTTAAACAGTGACATATGGGTTAACTATTAACACATCGTCTCACTCAAGAAAAATGCTCATCAGCCTGAAACATGTTGTACAACACGCTACTTAAAAATATAAAATCTGTTTCCAAACTAAATGCTCTGAAAGAAGGAAGGACAATTAGGGTTCAATATCCCATCAGCATTGAGGTCATTAGAGATGGTATGTGCTCTGAAAACTTAGGTGACATTGTACTTGCTGAAAAAATACTTCTGCCCAGAACGAGATTTTCACTCTGCAGCGGAGTGTGCGCTGATATGAAACTTCCTGGCAGATTAAAACTGTGTGCCAGACTGAGACTCAAACTCGAGACCTTTGCCTTTCGCGGGCAAGTGCTCTAACAACTGAGTTACCCAAGCACAATTTACGCCCTGTCCTCACAGTTTTACTTCCGCCCAGTTTTGCAGTATGTCATAAGCACGATTTATGCCCCGTCCTCACAGTTTTACTTCCGCCCAGTTTTGCAGTATGTCATATATGAGAAAGCATAAATAAATAATGAATTTATTTAAGTTTTATGTGTAGAGGACGTGCTAAACTGCCTGAGACTACAAAACTTTTAATGATTAACTCTGCAATTTGACTGACTGACTTATAAATATATTTTATATCCAATAAAGGAGATAGAAGTGCTGCATCATTGATAGGCACACAAATGAACGGTATGGAGCTTGAATAGCTATTGGAATGCACTTCCTTTTTCTAGCTCACAGCAAGTGTACTGTGGTTAGATGGGGGTGTGGGGTGGGGTGAGGGCTGGAGAAAGGTAGGAGGCAGAGAGGGGACTGGGGGGGGGGGGGTTGGAGCATCTAGCAGCTCATCGGAGAGTAAGGAGCCAACTGTGGGCTAGCTAGGGGTGCAGGTAGTGGGGGAGGTGGTGGGTGGTTGAGCATGTGATTTCATAGGCTAGGGCATGAGATAACAGCACACAACTAGCTGATGAGGGGATACAAACTGGGGGGGAGCGGGGGGGGGGGGGGGGGGGGAGGGTAGTGGGGCAGGGAATGAGGGAATGGTGTACACCTACTCTCTCTCTCTCTCTCTCTCTCTCTCTCTCTCTTCTCTCTCTCTCTCCCTCACGCGCACACACATACCCCTCCACCCCTGCCCACCACACACACACAATTAGGGGGAGGGAATGGGTAGTGGGGTAGTGAGTTATGTTATGTTTATGCCAGGAAGGTTAAGGGGATGAAGAATGTGCTGTAAGGATAGCTGCCATTGGCACAGCTCAGAAGAGCTGGTTGTGGTGGGGAGGATCCAGATAGCAAGGGTTGTGAAGCAGCCATTCAAACCACCTCACATGTCATGCTCTGCTACATGTTGTATCACTGGGTGATCCACCTCAGTTTTGGCAACAGTATGGTGTGGCCACTGATTCTAATTGACAGCTGGTTGATTATCATACCAATGTAAAACACTTTCAGTGGTTGCAACAGAGTTGGTATATACACTCCTGGAAATTGAAATAAGAACACCGTGAATTCATTGTCCCAGGAAGGGGAAACTTTATTGACACATTCCTGGGGTCAGATACATCACATGATCACACTGACAGAACCACAGGCACATAGACACAGGCAACAGAGCATGCACAATGTCGGCACTAGTACAGTGTATATTCACCTTTCGCAGCAATGCAAGCTGCTATTCTCCCATGGAGACGATCGTAGAGATGCTGTATGTAGTCCTGTGGAATGGCTTGCCATGCCATTTCCACCTGGCGCCTCAGTTGGACCAGCGTTCGTGCTGGACGTGCAGACCGCATGAGACGACGCTTCATCCAGTCCCAAACATGCTCAATGGGGGACAGATTCGGAGATCTTGCTGGCCAGGGTAGTTGACTTACACCTTCTAGAGCACATTGGGTGGCACGGGATACATGCGGACGTGCATTGTCCTGTTGGAACAGCAAGTTCCCTTGCCGGTCTAGGAATGGTAGAACGATGGGTTCGATGACGGTTTGGATGTACCGTGCACTATTCAGTGTCCCCTCGACGGTCACCAGTGGTGTACGGCCAGTGTAGGAGATCGCTCCCCACACCATGATGCCGGGTGTTGGCCCTGTGTGCCTCGGTCATATGCAGTCCTGATTGTGGCGCTCACCTGCACGGCGCCAAACACGCATACGACCATCATTGGCACCAAGGCAGAAGCGACTCTCATCGCTGAAGACGACACGTCTCCATTCGTCCCTCCATTCACGCCTGTCGCGACACCAGTGGAGGCGGGCTGCACGATGTTGGGGCGTGAGCGGAAGATGGCCTAACGGTGTGCAGGACCGTAGCCCAGCTTCATGGAGACGGTTGCGAATGGTCCTCGCCGATACCCCAGGAGCAACAGTGTCCCTAATTTGCTGGGAAGTGGCAGTGCGGTCCCCTACGGCACTGCGTAGGATCCTACGGTCTTGGCGTGCATCCGTGCGTCGCTGCGGTCCGGTCCCAGGTCGACGGGCACGTGCACCTTCCGCCGACCACTGGTGACAACATCGATGTACTGTGGAGACCTCACGCCCCACGTGTTGAGCAATTCGGCGGTACGTCCGCCCGGCCTCCCGCATGCCCACTATACGCCCTCGCTCAAAGTCTGTCAACTGCACATACGGTTCACGTCCACGCTGTCGCGGCATGCTACCAGTGTTAAAGACTGCGATGGAGCTCCGTATGCCACGGCAAACTGGCTGACACTGACGGCGGCAGTGCACAAATGCTGCGCAGCTAGTGCCATTTGATGGCCAACACCGCGGTTCCTGGTGTGTCCGCTGTGCCGTGCGTGTGATCATTGCTTGTACAGCCCTCTCGCAGTGTCCGGAGCAAGTATGGTGGGTCTGACACACCGGTGTCAATGTGTTCTTTTTTCCATTTCCAGGAGTGTAGTATGGCTGCTTTCACTGGTGGCCCATCCTCTCATGGGATAGGATAAGTCTGTGATGGGAATGGAATAGGTGGTGCTGGGTAGGAGGTTTGGGCAGGTCTTGCATCTGGGTCTTCCACAGTCGTATGATCCCTGTGGCAGGGGATTGGGGGTGGAAGTGTCATAGGAATCAATTAGGATGTTATGAAGTTTGGGATGGTGGCAGAACACCACTTTTGGAGGGGTTGGGAGTGTCTTGGGTAGGATGTCCCTCATTTCAGGGGATGATGATAGATAATCAAAGCTTTGAAAAAGGACGTGATTGTTGTTCCAGTCCAGTATGGTATTTGGTGACAAGGGGAATGTTTCTTTATGGTTGATGCTTGAAATGGATGTAAGGATCAGGTGTGTGTGGGGATATGTCATAGGAACTCTGTGAATTAGGCCTGGAAAATACCATCTGTCTGTGAAAGCCATTGTGAGGCCTTCAGCATACTCGGAGAGAAAGTTCTCATCACTGCAGATGCGTTTACCATGGGTGGCTAGGCTGTATGGGAGTGATTTCTTGGTGTGGAAGGGGTGGCAGCTGTCAGAGTGCAGATACTGTTGGTGATTGATGGGTTGGCTATGGACCGAAGTGTGTCTGGAGCCATCTGAGAGGAGGCAGCCTAGAAAGGTGGCACAATGGGTGGAGGAGAACCAGATGATGTCAATGGGCCACCTGTGAAAGGAGCCATGTTATATGCGTTTCACACTGGTATGACAACCAACCAGCAGTCAACTCGAATGAATGGCCACCACCAAAGTCTTGCCAAACACAAGGTGCAGCAGGCAGTGTCACAACATACAGCAGATCACAACAACATGGAAGACTTCAATGTCTGCTACACAACCCATGCCATCTAGATTCTCCCCACCACCACCACCACCAGCTTTTCTGAGCTGTGCAGGTGGGAGCTATCCTTACAGAACATCCTTCACTCCCTTAACCTTCCTGGCCTAAATCTAATGTAACTTGCTACCCCCCCCCCCCCCCCTCCCCCAACAGTGTGTGTGTGTATCCCCTGCTGCAATACCCCTGCCCAGTATATGGTCCCACATCAGCTAGTTGTGTGCTGTTATCTCATGCCCTAGTCGATGAAATCACATGCCCAGCCATCTGCCATCTGCCCCCCCCCCCCCACCCCCGACCTAGCTAGCCCACAGATGGCACCCCATTCTCCCACGAGCTGCTAGACTTTTCCCTCCATGCCCCCTGCCTCCCACCTCCCCCCCCCCCACCACCACCACCCACTACCACTACCACTACCCACCACCCCACACTTCCACCACACCCCAGTACACTCTCACTGTGGGCCAGTAAAGAGCTAGCAGTCAACTGAGAACAGTGTAGGGAGACAGGTGTGTGTGTGTGTGTGTGTGTGTGTGTGTGTGTGTGTGTGTGTGTGTGTGTGTGTGGCGCACAAGGAAGTGCATTCTGAAAGCTAGCCAAGCTCTGCACTTTTTTGTGTGTACTTAGTGACGGTACTGCAATGTTGCCTTTCGGTTGCCTTCATACCTAAATTATTCATAACTTTCAACCAGAACTTTCCATACATTTTTCTATCCACTGCCTTGTGTACAACAGAGTACCATAATAAATCTAGATGAAACAATTATTTTGTTGTATCAGTGTAAGAGGTGTTTGGATTTTATTGCAGTGTCATTCTTTTTGGATTACATGTAATACAATAACAGTACTAATAATAACAATACACAATATGTCAACAAATTACATGTAATGATTATACATATGTCCTGTTTTAGATAGATTTTTGAAAAGGTACTGCCTAATATGACAATTGATTATTGTAAACACAATGGTAGTCATAAAGTTTTAATTATAACCCCAAAAATTAATAAATAAATAAATAAATAAAGTTACGTAATTCATTTCCTGTTTGCTTATTGGTCTACTTCTATAGTCATGGTATGCATTGAAATCCCCTTGTCAAAGTACTGTAGCATGCTGAGGAGCCAAGACAAAATTACACAGCCCATTGATAAAATAGAGCACAGTAGCAATTCATTTTCCACATTTGGATGGGAACAACTTTACAACAATCCATAATAAGGTAATGGAAGTGTGTACCAACAATATACTGTGAAATGGCATAATGGTTAGGAGGCATAGATGCTTCAACTGTGGTGAAACAAGATGCAAAACAAAGTGGCAAACTAATGCTCAGTGAAGAGCTGGGAACTGTGAGAGAAGTGGATGACCTGGTCCTCTAAGATAAGCACATAACAATAGAGGCAATAGTGAAAAGCACTAATGGATCAGCTTCCAACATCTTACATCAAATTTTGAACATAACAAAGCACTGGGCTCCATAACTGCTCACACCTATTTAAAAAGCCTGTCAAAGTGAAGCAGCATTGGAAATGATGTAGCTGTGTTAGGCCATTCCAGATGACTTCTGTAACCACAGAATCATGATGGATGAATTCTAGATGCATCATCATGACACAGGAGCAAGTCAAGCAGTGGAAACACATGGATGCAGTACCACTAATAAAATTAAGATAACATTCATCGGACAAGGCAATACTGAGTACTTTTTGGGACAACCACACAGTGGGGCTAACAGATTATGCTCATAAGGGACCAAAAGTTACAGCAGTGTCCTTATGTACTCTTCTGATGAGTTTTACCACATTCATAATATTGTACTTTTTATTATTATGTTAAGTTGCAGTGGAGCATTATCCTTCTGTTGTGGAATACATATGTAAACACATACATATGCTCACACATAACCGGCAAATTTCTGTTAATCCACTACCTCACATACTTTGTCTTCCTCTGAAAACCTAGTGTCTCAGGATGGGGGTTTAAGCTCTCTCTCTCACTAATACATTCCTTTCTCTGGACCTTTTTGTTGTTGTTGTTGTTGTTGTGCTCTTCAGCTGATAATTGGTTTGATGCAATTCTCCATGCTACTGTATCCTGTTCAAGCCTCTTCATATCTGAATAAGTACTGCAACTTACATCCTTCTGAATCTGCTTACCATAATCATCTCTTGGTCTCCCTCTACAATTTCTACCCCCTACATTCTGTTGAATACTAAGCTGGTGATCCCTTGATGTCTCTGAATATGTCCTATCAAGTGACCTCTTCTTCTGGTCAGGTTGTGCCAAAAATTTATTTTCTCCTCAGTTCTAATCAGTACCTTCTCATTAGTTACATGATCTACCCATTTAATCACCAGCATGATGATGTTTGGTCTGAGTGGCACTCAACTGCGTGGTCATCAGCGTACTCATCAGCATTCTTCTGTAGGACCTCATTTCAAAAGTCTCTATTCTCTTCTTATCCAAACTCTTTCTCATCCATACATATCCACTTCTCTTCTTATTTAAACTGTTTATCATCCATGTTCCACTTCCACACATGGCTACATTCCATACAAAAACTTTCAGAAAAAGCTTCCTAACACTTAAATCTATATTTGTTATTAACAAATTTCTCTTCTTTAGAAAAGCTTTTCTTTCCATTGCCAGTCTACATTTTACATCCTCTTTACTTCAGTCATCATCCATTATATTACTGCCCAAATAGCAAAACTTGTCTACTACACATTATTGAGAGGAATCTGCCCACTGACCAGTTATGCAGTGACATATTCACATGATGAGAACTGTCAATGTTCTGGCTCTCTCTCATTCTTCTACCTCCAAATTTTTGTTTTATGGCCTAAAATCAGTACATACAATATCAGTATAAGTTATAATGTTGTATACTGCACCTTAGCAAGACGTGCTCTTCTGCTTAGTTCATTCAGTTTCCACAAAGCAGCATTTCGTGGCAGAGATTGCATTTCATGGAACAAATCTTGTTCTTCATCTTCAAACAATCTGCAATGAAAATTTTTCATATTTTAAACATCCCATTCCATTCATTTAAAGCAAAGTCAATAATTTATAAGGTAAATGTGGATAAAAGAGCATTAATAGCAAGAAGTTTTAGCTTCTAGCATATAATAATGAGAAGATTACAACACCCTATCCACAGTCCTCCAGAACCTCAACATCTTCTCCTCCACTGGCTTCACCTGGTCTTACTGAAACCAACAAGACATCTTCCTCAATGTTGACTTACACCTCAAAGATGGCTACATCAGTACCTCCATCAATCTCAAACCTACTGACCATCAGCAATATCTCAACTTCGACAGCTGCCACCCATTCCATACCAAGAAGTCCCTTCCATACAGCCTAGCCACCAACTGCCTCACATCTGTAGTTACAAACAGTCCTTCTTGAAATACAAGGCGTTATCCAAAATTTTTGGGACTGGTGCTGCCATCTGTTGAAAACCTTACCTTTGGACTAATGGTCACCATCACCCTCGAAGTAGTTCCCACTGGCACGTACAAACCGGTCCCAGCACTTCTGCCACTGGTCGAATGTTTTCTGGAAGTCCTGTTCTTTGAGGGTGTTTATCACTGCCAGCAATGCTTCTTGAGTCCTCTCTAGAGTGTTGAACCGATGGCCTTTCAACTTGAGTTTCAGTTTTGGGAATAGCGCAAAGTCGCAAGGTGCCAAATCTGGCGAGTACGGTGGGTGGGGATACAACCGCCATGTTGTTTTTTGCCAAAAAGGTCCTGGTGAGCAAGGATTTGTGACAGGGCACATTGTCATGATGCAGCAGCCAGTTCCCTTGACACCAAAGTTCAGGCCATCATCACCACACATTTTCATGGAGCCATCACAAAACATCACAGTAGTACGTGGAATTCACTGTTAGGTTGGGTGGGACGATTTCTTTGTGCACAATTCCCTTGGTATCAAAGAAACCGATGATCATGCTCTTCACTTTGCTCTTCACCTGTCTCACTTTTTTGGGTCTTGGAGAGCCGAGGCTCTTCCACTGGGATGATTGTTGCTTTGTCTCTGGGTCATAATCGTCGCCAGTGGTAACTCATGACAAGAAGGTTGGATCATCAGATGCAGTCTGACGGAGGTCCATGCACACTTCAACATGCTGTGCCCTTTGATCGGCAGTCAAGATCCTTGGCACAAATTTTGAAATGACATGATACATGACCAATTCATCAGTCAACATTCTTTGGCATGTTCCATAACCAATACCCACTTCATCTGTAAGGTCTTGAATGGTTCCACATCGATCCGCATGAACCAACTGTTGAAGTTTGGCAACAATGTCTGGAATTGTGCAGCTAATGGTCCTTCCAGTGTGAACATCATCTTTGACGTCTGTACGACTGGCCCTGAACCGAGCATGCCACTCAAACACACACGTACGACTCATGCTCTGTTCCCCAAACACTTGTTGGATCATTGCTAGGGTCTCCGTAGCACTTTTCCCGAGATTTGCACAGAATCTGATACACATATGCTGTTCTGTTTGTGGATCCATCGTAAAATCGCCACACACCAAACACAGAGTATTACGGAAATCACTGTGGACACGCAACACGTCCTCCCAGCTGAATGCCACTCTGCACACTGACTCATTAGATATGCAGCTCTCGCCACCTAGCAGTGCAAAGATCTATTACTCCTACTTTCCAGATGGCAGCACCAGTCCCGAAAATCTTGGATTCCACCTCGTAATCACTCTTAAAGCCTGTCTGGTCAGTTTCAATAACCAATCCTTTAGGATTAGGGAAATCCCCCTTCACCCTGCAACTGAAAACTGTCTGAGCCAACCATAAAAGTGAACGGGGCTAGCACACCTGGGTGGCCAGGAAATTAGAGGTCACTTTAGGGCCTATGTGTACAATCAGTTAAAGTGCCTACCATTACAAATGACTTAAAAGTCTCATTTATGTATGTTAAAGTGATAGTGAATTGGAGAAAAAGTTTTACTTTACAAACTTAGATGGAATAATGTGTTGTTAAATATTTATACAATCAGTAACAAATATTTATAATTGTGGATAAAAGTTATGATTACAGAGCGAGGTGGCACAGTGGTTAGCACACTGGACTTGCATTCGAGAGGATGACGTTTCAATCCCGTGTCCAACCATCCTGATTTAGGTTTTCCATGATTTCCCTAAACTGCTCCAGGCAAATGCTGGGATAGTTCCTTTGAAATGGCACAGCTGACTTCCCTCCCTATCATTCCCTAATCCTCGCTGTCTGGTCTCTTCCCACAAACAACCCAACGCAACCTAACTTATGATTCAGATATGTTATAGAAAGCATGCATTGCACAGTAGAGAGAAACATCACAGATATGTCATTGTCAGACAATAATATTAAAAAGTTACTTATAGAGGAAAGTGGTTCGCATCTCTTATTCAGAACTTTGGAATTGTTTCAGACACTTCAATATTACTGTGAAAGATATGGGTTGTATGATAGAATGGCATGCAAAACAGCAGAGAGGATGTAGAAGAGTATATAATAGTTAGTAAGTCTCCCTTAAAATCTTAGAGAAATCATATGATTATGTCTAAAAAGAGAGTGAAGTTCTTATAGCAATGGTGATTCATGACTATACCACAAATGACAATAACTACTATGACTGTGAAAGATGAACCTGAGGTCGAAAAGGAGCAAATGTGAATGTATAAAATCAGAGGAATTGTAGAGGAGTATCATAAATTGGGAATAATAAACATGGAGTGGAATGTAAATTACATGATTATTGATAAGATACACAAACTGAGGTCAGCAAGGAATTAGAGTAAATGAAAATAAATCTAACGAGGGAGGAGCATAAAGCATGTACCTCAAAAACCATTATCCAAATAGTGAAATTAGTAAAATATTCCACATACATTATAAATTTTCAATATTGTTCTACTAAATTTGTAGTACTACTTATAACAAACCATGATTTATGGTAACTTTCTGGGTTAACTGATGTTTTCTTTTCAGTAATTTTTATTCCAATTTTAGCTAGAAAGTATGAGATTTATGTTACAGATATGCTATATATTTGTGCATTTATGAAATTTTATACGTTTTCAAATTTCTCAATAACATAATAATATTTTTGCATGTATCTGTGTGACAATATTGTGCTATGAAAATTAGTTATTTATAATGACCTAGTTTCAAAATAGAATATGTACCTACACAAAACTTAATTTGGTTTTTATTGTTTTTTGAAATCATTCACAACAAATGCCATATGCTTCAATTATTTATCCAAATGTATTTTACATAATATTCCATGCAAATTTAACTATCATTAAATACAAAACTGTCATTATGTTCTAAAAGCACACTTAATTTTATCATACAGACATTTATATTTTGTAACAAGGTACATATTTGCTGTCTTATAAAAGTGGTGTGTCACATTATTTCAAAAGTTATATTTCATAATTATTTAAAAGAGTCTATGTCACTGGTATTATTTTTATCCTTACAGTTTTGTAAACATCAAAACAGGCATTTTTGTTTAAACTGTTCATTTACTTAAAAATAGCAAGTTAATGTAATGATTGATTTCAATAATGACTGTTTCTGGACCAGACTACAAGCTCATGTTCTAAGGGAGCATCTTCAAAAAAGAAAAACCTATTCAAACATAACTATGATATACACACATGTGAAGCTAGGCAGAAACTGAGCCTGTACATGAACAGAGTGTGGGGACTCAACCGGCAAGACCCTACAACATGACATCTCTGACTGTTGAGTGGCTCTTTGTAGATACTCTCTGCCAGTTGAATCTGGACTCAGCCTATGTTTCAGTAGGATGATCAGCCCACAACAGTGTACATACATTACATAAATAAAATAACGAACTCTGTTGTATGGATGTATGTTGAATATCTTATCGCACCAGTCCATAACCAAGTTCCTACATTGGTAACTCCAACTACCACATGGCGCCGTATTTTCTCATGTTACCACCAGGTCTGTTACCCCGCATTGACAATGCTGTCATTATTGCACTTTGTCTCTATCCATTTTGCATGAACTGACAGTGATTTTCCTGCATCCTTGCTTAATGTGCCATGCTATGATGTAGAACATTCACTTGCAATGCATCAGACTCTCTTCAGATTTGAAATAATGCCACAGCTGTGTAGTGTAATTACCACCCAGTGCATCTATGATGCTCTGCCTCCATCAGTGTACACGAAATTACTCGTTTAGGCATGGAATGTATAATTGACATGTTTGGTGCTGCATAATGGTGCATTCAACAATCTCCATGCAACTTAAATTCAGGTATGAAGCGTCATTACAGTGCCTGCAATGCTATCCAACTAGTTAGACAGTGTGCTCTTATTAATGCTACTGTTTCGACTATGCTGCATTTGTTCAGTAGACATTTTCATACTTGTTCCTTTCAACTAGTTGAACACTGCTCGGACATGTTTCTCAACCCTCCTGACTTGTGCAGCTGGCAATGTACAACCAGCCCCATTGACAATGGGCACCATCTTGCCTCGCTCCAACTTTGGCTCTCTTCATGATGGAAAGGACCTGAACGCGCATGAATTCAGCCAGTCATTACTGAGCTTGACACTCTTGCTCCCATGCCATTCCTGCTGTTTGATACACCACAACTTTTCCCAGCTGTCACTGAAGAAGCTGGCAACCCCACCTTGCCATGGCAGTCAGTCATGATGTCATGCCTCCATCCAAACCGCACTGAGACAATGTGACCCAGACTGTTAAACACCCCATGAGAGGATGACACTTCCCCACAGTGGCTGCCACTTGATATAACAACTTGTCATGTGGCAGACACCAATCTCCCACCACCCACCACACATCTCTGCTGGTTCCTTCAGAGTTTTGGCTCTTCCATTAATGGGCATGCACACTTGGCAATCACGTTGTATGACCCACATCACACTCGCTGAATTGCAGATGCTACCCGAGACAGTCACCTACTGGATATGACAACACCCTCAGCAATGTCATGCTGCTGCTTTTGTGCTGCCTGGGGAAAAACGTTACTGCACTGAACAATATGTTCAAGCAGTACATCCAGAAGTCATCTCCACAACATCTGTTCACTTGTGAACGACTGCAACAGCAGTGTGATCAGGTTACGACATACATTTTGCTGATTTCAAATAACCTTCTCTCACAACTGATGACAACTATCTGCCACCCCTGTCACACTTAAGGCCAATTCACACTGGCTGTCACATCTCGGCAGTGTCATGTCAAGGTGTATTCACACATTCCACCATGTCAAGGCACGTCAAGTTAATTCAAGTCACCTGATCTCAACTTGCATGGTTGCCCTCAAGTGCTTATCTTTTTTTTTTTTTTTTTTTTTTTTTTTCACGAACTGTGACCTTCACAAGATGGATTTCAACTGTTTTTATGAGTGAAGTGCACGTAGACATTTCACTAGCTTATATACACTGATCAGCCAGAAAATTATGGCTAGCTACCTAATGCATCATGGCATGGAAAAAACAAGGCCTTAATAGGTCATTGGAGGTCGCTGGAACTACATCTACACAAAAGAGACACCTAATTTCCATAAATGCTGGGGAGGGTGGGCAATGCGTTAGAACTACTCCGTCACACTGCTGGTGTTATGACTTGTTAAAAATGCAACAGCCGTTGGGAAACACAATCATCGTAAAAGGGTGTACATGGTCTGCAACTAGTGTACGATACTCCGTGGCCATCATGGTGCCTTTAACAGCTCCACTGGATCCATGGATGTCCATATGAATGCTCCCCATAGCATAACGGAGGTGCTGAAAGCTTGTCTTGATCGCACAGTACTGGTATCAAAGAGCTGTTCCCGTGGAAGACAATAGATTTGCACCCTCCCATCACCATGATGAAGAAGGTATCAGGATTAATCAGACCATTCCACATATTGCCACTGCACCAACATCCAGTGCTGAAGGTCATGTGCCCATTTCAGTCGTAGTTGCTGATGTCGTAGTGTTAACATTGGCACATGCATGAATCTTCAGCTACGGACGCCTATCGTTTTATGTGTTTGGTGCACGGTGTCTTCAGACAACTTGTACTCTGTCCAGCACTAAAGTCTGCTTTAGTTCCATAACAGTTCACTGCCCCTCCTGTTTGACCAGTCTGCCCAGATTACACATCTGATATCTGTAATGTGCGGTGGCCACCCAACCCAAAGATGTCTGGATTTTACCTTGGTTTTGCCACGTATTGAAGACACTCACAACAGCACTCCTTGAACACTCGACAAGTCGTACAGTTTTATAAATTCTCATGCTGAGCCTCTGGGCCATCACAGTCTGCCTTCAGGCAAACTCAGATAGATTGTGCATCTTCCCCATTCTAGACATATGCAGCACTCTCTCTGATACTACATGCACCATGCATGTGTCTGACTAGCAGTTATTCCTCGCCAGGTGTCGCTGTTGTCTCCTGGAAAGGTTTATATCGATAGTACGTTGATGGTCACAATGTTCTGGCTAATCAGAGTAAGTTCACATTTGTACAAAAATGACATTTACTTGACTCAAATGATTTGCAGCTTGCAGGAATACCTTGCACATTAGAGACAGAAAACAGACTTACAAAGAATCAAAAAAGGAGTGTTGGCCCGGAAAATGTCATTACGTGATACAGAAGGGAAATTTAACACACTACACAAGGAACTTGAGGAAGAGGAATCTACATTATATGAGTATTTTAGAAAGTCTAAGTACCAGTGTTTGCATTTGTTACATCAAATTGCAGCAAGAATTACTAAAAGGAACACATTGTTACGAGCTGCCTTCACATCCCAGGAAAAATTGGTTGATTTAAGGTTAAATTTAAGATGCCAGTCCAGTGTAAACTTTTGTGCAATAGTCATATCTCTGCCAAGAACTCTCCCTCCAAGTTTACAGATGTTCTTTATGTTTTGTATTTGGCTTTTAATAGTTCAAGTGTCTTATTTGGAATGGGATTAGGTAGTGAAACCACATAAATATTGATAACTTATGCTTGAAAAACTTTTTCACAGGCAACCCAGAGAGCTACTTAACTATAAATAAGCCTACTACAAACATATATTTAAACAAACAACTCTAATAAATTACTTTACAAAAACACATATTTTACCTCTGTAGCTTCAGCCCATTTCTTTATGGACCATTGCAAATGCCTGACAACATTCAAATAAATTCTTCTTACTAATCAATCTGATATTATCCCCATACTGTTTTCACTTCAAGTTGCAGCCATATTGCAGTCCATTTTATTGTACAATATTAAATACAGTAACAGTATGTAGAAACATTCACTTTATAAATATAGAAGATGGCAAGTAATTTTGTATGCTCATGTCATACAATACAAACTGCTACCTCACTGCGCCAATTAATCTCTCATCATTTATTATAAAATTACAAATATTCATATAAGGTATAATTAACATATTTGGATATCTAAATGATCTTCAATGTGTTAACTCATTTTCGTTTACAGTAGTTTTCATTAACAGTAATTATTTGTATTGTGTATTCTATTCACACCCTATGAATATCTAAATGATGCTCAACATGTATCCTCAGACTTTGCTTAGCAAGAATTATTTTCATTGTAGTAATCACACATCTTGTACCTTGTGAGACAGTCAACGAAGGCTCTAGCTGAGCCATCTCTCTACAATATTCTTTCTTCCAGGAGTGCTAGTCCCAAAAGATATGCAGGAGCACTTCTGTGAAGTTTTGAAAGTAGGAGATAGATACTTGCAGAAGAAAAATCATGAGTGCATACAATAATTTCCGCCATCATACCTTAGTGAAAGATCTTGTTGAGAACCCAGGAGGATTCTGGTCATACATAAAACCACTAAGTGGGCCAAAGGTTTCTATCCAGTCACTTGTCAGCCAATCTGGTGTGACAATAGAAGACAGCAAAATGAAAGCTGAAGTTTCAAATTTCGTGTTTAAGAAATCATCCATGCACTAGGATCATACAAACATACCATAATTTGACTGTCACATAGACTCTTGTTTGGAGGACATGGAAACAGGTATCCATGGCATAGAGGAGCAACTGAAAGAGTTGAAAAACAAATAAGTCACCAGGTCCAATTGGAATGCAAATTCTGTTTTACAGAGAGTACCTTGCAACATTGGCCTGTTACTTAGCTTGCTTTTATCTTGAATCTCTTCCCAAGGAAAAGTCCAATTTTCTTAACATTGGCTTGCTGCAGAGGTCATGAACACCTTCGTAGTTCAGATTTAATAAAGTTCCATGAGACAGTATAATTTCTGTCCACAGATCAGCACGGTTTTAGAAAGCATCACTCATGCGAAACTCAGCTTGCCTCTTTCTAACATGATTTCCTACAAACTATGGATAGAGGGGAACGGGCAGATTCCATATTCCTTGACTTCTGGAAAGCATTTGACATCGTGAGTCACTGCAGGCTTTGACAAAGGTCCGAGCACACAGGTTAGATTCCTAGATATGTGAGTGGCTAGAAGACTTTTCAAATAGTAGAATACAGTACATTGTCCTCAATGGCGAGTGTTCTTTGGAGACAAGGAGCGGCCCATTTAAGTATGATAAGAATGCTAATATTCGCTATTCTTTATACACATATATGATCTGTTGGACAGAGTGAATGGCAATTTATGTCTGTTTGATGATGATGCTGTGGTACACAGGAAGTAACTGCAGAGGGATACAAGATGATTTAAAATTTCTGGTTGGTGTGATGAATGGCAGACTTGCTCTAAATGTAGAAAAATTAAAGTTGACACAGATGAGTGGGAAAAACAATCCTGTATTGTTAGATTACAGAATTATTAATGTGCTGCTAGACAGTCACATCAATTAAACATCTAGGTGTAACATTGCAAAGAGATATAAAATGAAATATGCAGCCGGCCGGGGTGGCCGATCGGTTCTAGGCACTACAGTCTGGAAACGCGCGACCGCTACGGTCCCAGGTTCGAATCCTGCCTCGGGTATGGATGTGTGCGATGTCCTTAGGTTAGTTATGTTTAAGTAGTTCTAAGTTCTAGGGGACTGATGACCTCAGCAGTTAAGTCCCATAGTGCTCAGAGCCATTTGAACCATTTTTTAAAAATATGCACGCCAGGTTGGTGGTTGGGAAGGCGAATGTCCGACTTCATTTTATTGGGCGTGTTTTGGGAAAGTGTAGCCCTTCTATAAAGGAGACCACATATAGAATGCTAGTGGGACCCGTTCTTGAGTACTGTTCATGTGTTTGGGATCCCAGGTCACATTAAAGAAATACATCAAAGCAGTTCAGAAAGATACTGCTAGATTTGTTAGCGGTTGGTTCGATCGACATGTAAGTATTACAGAAAAGCTTCGTGAAGTCAAATGGGTAACCCTGGAGAGAATGCAATGCTCTTTTCGTGAGGCACTATCACGGAAATTTAGAGAAGCGGCATTTGAGGCTGACTAGACATCGATTCTACCGCCGGTAATGAACATTTCACAGAAGGACCACGAAGGTAAGATGAGAGAAACGAGAGCTTGTATGAAGGATTATAGATAATTGTTTTTGCATGCTATATTTGTGAGTGGGACTGGAAAGAAAATGAACAGTAGTGGTATATGACGCCCTGCGCCATGCACCATTTGGTGGCTTGTGGAATATATATATAGCTGTAGATGATAGATCAGTCAGTAGGAACATTGCCCACAAAGGCAAGTTTATGGGTTCACGTTTCGGTACAGTTCACAGTTTTAATCTGCTGACAAGTTTAGAAAATAAGGCACACTCTGCTGCAAAGTGAAAGGATCATTCTGTAAAAAATCCCCTGCTATAGCTAAGCCATTTCTAGACAATATCCCTTCTTACAGATGTACTATGTCAGAGAACTTCTGTGAAGTTTGGAAAACAGAAGGGAGGTACTATACTGTAAGTTGTAAAGCTGTAACAGTGGGCCCTGAGCTGTCCCTTAGTAGTTTGATCAGTGAGGGCATTTACCACTATACTGACTCTAGTCATATCAAACTTTTGTTCAATTAATGAACTGTATGATACAATCTAAATTCAGGCCCAGAGTAAATTGGTTTTGATACGTTAATTCTGTAATCCAAGTTTGTGAATTTTATTAATTCTTCTGGATATTTGGCATAATGTTTCCATAAATATAATTTTTCATTTATATATTGACATAACTTTAAACCTTCAATCGAACACTATGAAAATTAGTTGAAAAAAAGCAATAACAAATACTCTGAAACAATTATAGATTAATTTTGTTATTTTTAACACTCAGTTTTAAATGCAGGTGAAGCATATGCTCCTATTTATGTTTTTACTAATTTCACTGCAGATATGTGATTGAAACCATAACATAACAAAAATTTTCCATATTTTATATTTACGAAATTTACAACTATTGGCATTTGATATGATTACTAAAAATCATCACATGAATACATATCATCAGAAACCATAATAGTAATAATAATTATGTGTTAGCGAAAATAATAATTGTGTTGGAAGTATTATATGTTTTTGATTGTTACTCTTCATACACTGAAAAATATAAGATGGTATGGATATTAATCTCAGAAAAAATACTTGTAAGTACTACTGGATGAAGTTGAAAATCCCACAACAGATAGATGCAGGCAATCCTGGGAAAGCCTACAAACAAAGTTTCTAGAACCAGCTAGGAATGTACTACAACTTTCTACATATCACTGTAGCAGAGATAGTGAGGAGGAGATTAGATTAACTGAAGCATGCACAAAGACATTAATGAACATGACCTGGCTCAAGGTGGGCTGTGTCCTTGCATGTGGGCTGTATCTGTAGCTCACTCTCCAGGAGATGGTTGCATCTGGAGAGTTTTTCTATTACCTTCTGGAGTTCCTCCATAGTCATCATAATACAACATCTGAGTTCTCATGCACAGGGGGAAACACACACGAGGGAAACTTGCATACAAAAAGAACAAAAGTTCAATATTCAAACCAGATGTACGCGTGACTATGGCCAACATAGAAATGTTTGACTGGGAGTCCACTTGCAATTCCATGTCAGTCTCACCAATTAGGCCCGTCACCACGCTTTTGCCAGCAGGTCACGAGGGGGTCATCAGTGAAGTGGAAAACAGGTTATTTTCTTTGCTTTGAAGTCTTTTGTGCAGTGATCCTGCTTTTGCTGCTACATTCAGGGTGTAGGCTCAAGCAGTGGTAACTGATTAAACACATGATTACACGATAACACATTTATTGACAAAGGCTGGTACACTAACAGACTTGCAAAGTACTGTACGAATGTTCACATGCCACTGTCGCATGAGTGTGGTAAATAGCTCAGCCACTCATCCCAGATGTACACGCTCTTCAGCGATCGAGTGCATAGTTTGATCTCATGATCATGGAGAGACAAAAGACAGGTGTCCAGCTGAACACAAATTATCCCTCATCTTGCGGGGTGCCATTTAATTCGCAGATGTGATGAGACAGAGCAAACAGTTGGCACATGTTCAGATTTGCGAACACATCAGTGCCAAGCATGCATTGTACTTGAACCAAGTAGTCTGCGGATGACAGAGTCTCCGAGCGGCGTTAATGCCCACATGGCATCGAGGTCTAGCTCACACTAACTTTTTCTTTGTCTCTTCCACATTGGTGAGCACTGCACCATTGCCAGAAGTTGGCCTAAAAGTGAAATTTGTGCTCATGGGCAAATACTGATGTGCCACTATCCATGCAATTCTGTGGTATGGCTCCCACAATACTTCAGCCATGAGTCTGTATTCCCAATGGCAGCAACCACATTTGACATGCATCTCATGGGTTATTCTCCAAAATTCAAAGATACTAGTAAACAAATCCCACACTGGTTTAATAGCATCTATTTAGACGTCTAGAAGTAAAAGCATGTCATGGGTATGAAACTCATATAGGATTTTTTGATAACACACCCTTGGTTCACTGCCATGTCACTTGGAGCACTGCAAGTTTATCAATCAACCATATTGGTTTCTTATTGAGTGTTTTAAAGTCTTTCATGTTTATTTTGGTTTTGTTCATGACAGAAGTGGGATCCATACCATTGTGTTCCTGCATGCAACATCATGTGAATGGTGCTGTTTAAATTACTATGTAATTTTTTTGCTAGAATTCTGCTAGATTTTTTCTGGCATCTGTACTACTGTGTGGTGTAAACGTTCCATATTTAGTTTTAGTTTAATATGAAACAGAAGCTGATCTCATTGCACAGAGTTCTGTGGTTGTTCGAAACCTTAATCAAACTAATATCACAACACCTTAACTTCTTGTATTCCTATGTCAAAATGGAGGTAAAAGTTTCTGCTGCACAAATGAGCCATGTAGTTGCAACATGTCTCTACACCATCTAAAGCTATATACACAACTGAGTTTGTTGAAAAGATAGACAATCTCTTTGATTCACTCATAAGAAATGAATAGTATCCAAAGTACTGGAAAATATTTAAGTGTACTTTGTCAGAAAATCCACCACGTATAAAAATGTGATATAGCATACTGAAGGAAATAGGCAGCTGGCAAATAACAGCTTTGAAAACAGGTAGAAACAAGAGTAACATGTTTTGTTTTATAAAAGGCTGCAGATTAAATTAAGGTCTGTTACTTTCTTGTGAAAACATTAAAAGAAGTTGCTTTGAGTACTCAAATTTGAAGACCTTCAACCTAGAAGCTCTAGAGAATTTCATTTGTTGTATAAGGCAAGGTGGTATTGCTAATATGAATCCAACTACTTTTCAATTTTTACAAACTCTGAAGACTTGTATTGTAGATCATATGATTTTGTCTTTCAAAACTATGAGTTGAAGTAATTGTGAAAGTGATTACACACCACTGAACAATTTGTGTCATTTTTTGTGAAATGGTTATAGTGATGAACATTTAAATGAAAGTGAGTTTGTAATGACACTAATATGCCTCAGCTAATTCTTAATTCTGACTGAGATGATGTGAGGGAGTCTGTAAATCACCAGGCCATGCTTATGTAGCATGCTATATAGGATCTAATGAAAAACATAGATGTACTAGAAGTCTGTAAAACATGTAAAACCAGTATCTACTCATCTCCAGTAGCTGCAAATCATTTATTTTCATCATTTAAAGAGAATAACGAAGTACCTCCTCATTTGAAATATGCAAGTGAAAATGTTATGATATTTCCTGAGGAGGCTCCATGATCAGTTGTATGAGTACCTAAAGTCATGGTTGCAAAAGAAGAATGCATGATAATTATTTGTAAAAAATATTCTCTCTGCCCTGTATAACATTTTGTAACAAACGTGCCATAGAAGAGACATTTCTAAAGACAAGCATACCATTCATCATATTCAAGTGTGGTATGTGAAAGAGAACAAAAGTTTGAGCAAAATAAAGTTTTGTGCGCAACAGTTATAAAAGAGGAAGAAGTTTAGATTATTTTAGTAACCTGTGAATTTCATTATTCATAATATGCAAAATTCCAGTAACCCACCTGCACATGCAAAGATGTGTGGTGTTGACTAGAGCTAAATGTGCATATCTACAAATTGTGATTATCGTAACTACAACTCACTGAACTCTGAGGTCTCTCCATATGCCAGCAAGAACAGCTAGACTTGTTAGGCACATGGGTGTCGTACTTTATAATGCACTATCAGTAAAAGCAAATGATTGGAGAGTACAATTTTTAAAAAATCTTCTTGGGAAATGTTGCTACAATTTAAGGGTTATCTTGGCTCAGACAAATGCTAAGTGCTCAGGAAATTGCTGACCATATTTTTAATCTGTTGATAATTGTGTCATGCAAAAAAATGTTTCTGCTTTTGCTTCCTGTTTTCTGTGTTCCAGTTGCAGCTGACACTACATGAACTTGATGATAGGCATCTGATAGAAAATTGTGAATGTAACTGATAAAGTACAGTTATCTGGCATATGTGTGTTCATTTTCAGCAGCATACTTAACAAATTTTCCAAAGAACAAATAAATAAGTCTTAAAAGTAATAGTTGAACTTACTTCTACTTTCATTATTCAGAAAAACATGGGTATAGCCAAAAACTCTCAGTCAGGGAGAAATGATAAAGAAAAAGATAAAAATTTTATGTAAAACATTTTCTTTGTGTGTCATTAAGAATATAAAAACTGGCTACACTCATACAATGTGTACCTACCCTGCTACCAGTTTGTTTTTCAGTCAACATAAATACGTATTTTGAGTTTCGCAATTTAAATTTATTTGAACTGGCTGTACTGAATGATGATTTAAGATGAATGAATATGCATAAATGTTATTCAATAAAAATTAAAGTAAATCTATTTTAACAGACTTTATGGAACATTATTATTTTGTAGCATATAGTGTTATTCCCCGTATTTTCTCAATGACTGAATGGTCAATTTTTGACAGTAAAATTATTTACTTGTCAAATCCGGTATTGTAATTTCGATCATGTGGCCATTGTCAACTGGGGATAACTGTTTTTTCCACTTGATAATGACCACACAATGGAAATGTCAATATTGGTTTGACAAATAGATAATTTTACTGTCAAAAGGCGACCATGGTGCCAATTACAAAATTTTTCTTCACTGAACCCCGGCTTCGAGAAGTTTTTGTTTGAGATTCATCAAATATATTCGCTCTGAAGGTCAGTCACACATTTTACCGCTAGACTACGAGGCCCACCCATAAAGTACAAATGGGAAAATTTGGTCATCTTATACTCAGATCTCAAACACAAATTATACAGATTTCCGTGCCATATTTCTTGTATTCAGAGTTCACTGTCACGCACTTGCCGTTCTCTGTTTCTCTCTCATAACACGGGCCTTGCACTTCTGATATTTTGGTGTCCTGGAAAATATTAGATTCCAGCTACGAGATTGCTTATTCCTGCTTTTGTCCACATATATGATGTACTTGACTCCTTGAATATCAATTAATACTTAAATTTGATGAACATTGTTTGAGAAACAAAATTGTTTTACAGAAATGCATTCGTAGATCCAAGAGAAGTAACGCTGAAGAAAAGTGAAAAGTTTTGTCATCGTTTTTAAAGGCGGAATCAGTGTTCATATCTGACAGAGCATAGTATAATATTATGAATAGGTACCATACAGGGTTCTTAGTTGACACAGGCTGGAGTCGAATCTTCAGTGGTTAATCATTGTTTATTTATCCTTTCACCCAATATTTCACATATATTTTTGAGAATACACAAATAAAAATCCACCAAGTCAAGTCAAATACAAAATGCTAACCAACCATAACAGAAGCAGGACTGAAGATGACTAATAAAAGACCGATGAAAGTGATTAATGACTTGTGTGCCTTTCCAGAACATCCTAAAACTTTAGTTAAGTCAAATTAATAATACGACTACTTCCATTTTCTAGATTATTTAAAAATTTATTTTATATTATGATTTCTGATGATATGTATTCATGTGATGATTTTTAGTAATCGTGTCAAATGCCAATAGTTGTAAATTTCGTAAATATAAAATGTGGAAAATTTTTGTTATGTTATGGTTTCAATCACATATCTGCAGTGAAATTAGTAAAAACATTAATAAGAGCATATGCTTCACCTGCATTTAAAACTGAGTGTTAAAAATAACAAAATTAATCTATAATTGTTTTCAGAGTATTTGTTATTGCTTTTTTTTCAACTAATTTTCATACTGTTGGATTGAAGGTTTAAAGTTATGTCAATATATAAATGTAAAATTGTATTTATGGAAACATTATGCCAAACATCCAGAAGAATTAATAAGAATTCACAAACTTGGATTACAGAATTAACGTATCAAAACCAATTTACTCTGGGCCTGAATTTAGATTGTATCATACAGTTCATTAATCGAACAAAAGTTTGATATGACTAGAGTCAGTATAGTGGTAAATGCCCTCACTGATCAAACTACTAAGGGACAACTCAGGGCCCACTGTTACAGCTTTACAACTTACAGTATAGTACCTCCCTTCTGTTTTCCAAACTTCACAGAAGTTCTCTGACATAGTACATCTGTAAGAAGGGATATTGTCTAGAAATGGCTTAGCTATAGCAGGGGATTTTTTACAGAATGATCCTTTCACTTTGCAGCAGAGTGTGCCTTATTTTCTAAACTTGTCAGCAGATTAAAACTGTGAACTGTACCAAAACTTGAACCTATAAACTTGCCTTTGCGGGCAATGTTCCTACTGACTGATACAGCATGCAAAAACAATTATCTATAATCCTTCATACAAGCTCTAGTTTCTCTCATCTTACCTTCGTGGTCCTTCTGTGAAATGTTCATTACCGGCGGTAGAATCGATGTCCTGTCAGCCTCAAATGCCGCTTCTCTAAATTTCCGTGATAGTGCCTCACAAAAAGAACATTGCATTCTCTCCAGGGCTTCCCATTTGACTTCACGAAGCATTTCTGTAATACTTACATGCCGATCGAACCAACCGCTAACAAATCTAGCAGTACGTTTCTAAACTGCTTTGATGTATTTCTTTAATGTGACCTGGGATCCCAAACACATGAACAGTACTCAAGAACGGGTCCCACTAGCATTCTATATGTGGTCTCCTTTATAGAAGGGCTACACTTTCCCAAAACACGCCCAATAAAATGAAGTCGGACATTCACCTTCCCAACCACCAACCTGGCGTGGTTGAAATGGAATTGAGCACTATGGGACTTAATTGCTGAGGTCATCAGTCCCCTAGATCTTAGAACTACTTAAACCTAACTAACCTAAAGACATCACACACATCCATACCCGAGGCAGGATTAGAAGCTGCGACGGTAGCGGTCACGCAGTTTCAGACTGTAGTGCCTAGAACCGCTCAGCCACCCCGGCCTTCGTCAAAGCCTACGGTGACTCATGATGTCAAATGCTTTCCAGAAGTCAAGGAATATGGAATCTGCCCATTGCCCTCTATCCATAGTTTGTATGATATCATGTTAGAAAGAGGCAAGCTGAGTTACGCACGAGCGATGCTTTCTAAAACCGTGCTGATCTGTGGACAGAAATTATACTGTCTCATGGAACTTTATTAAATCTGAACTTTGAAGGTGTTCATGACCTCTGCTGCAAGCCGATGTTAAGAAAATTGGACTTTTCCTCGGGAAGAGGTTCATGATAAAAGCAAGCTAAGTAATGGACCAATATTGCAAGGTACTCTCTGTAAAACAGAATTTGCATTCCAACTGGACCTGGTGAATTATTTGTTTTTCAACTCTTTCAGTTGCTCCTCTATGCCATGGATACCTGTTTCCATGTCCTCCAAACAAGAGTCTATGTGACAGTCAAATGATGGTATGTTTGTATGATCCTCGTGCGTGGATGATTTCTTAAACACGAAATTTGAAACTTCAGCTTTCATTTTGCTGTCTTCTATTGTCACACCAGATTGGCTGA
This sequence comes from Schistocerca cancellata, assembly GCF_023864275.1. Taxonomy (NCBI): domain Eukaryota; kingdom Metazoa; phylum Arthropoda; class Insecta; order Orthoptera; family Acrididae; genus Schistocerca; species Schistocerca cancellata. Next base: position 118,888,078 of record NC_064629.1, on the reverse strand, counting down.
CAAGTGACTGGATAGAAACCTTTGGCCCACTTAGTGGTTTTATGTATGACCAGAATCCTCCTGGGTTCTCAACAAGATCTTTCACTAAGGTATGATGGCGGAAATTATTGTATGCACTCATGATTTTTCTTCTGCAAGTATCTATCTCCTACTTTCAAAACTTCACAGAAGTGCTCCTGCATATCTTTTGGGACTAGCACTCCTGGAAGAAAGAATATTGTAGAGAGATGGCTCAGCTAGAGCCTTCGTTGACTGTCTCACAAGGTACAAGATGTGTGATTACTACAATGAAAATAATTCTTGCTAAGCAAAGTCTAAGGATACATGTTGAGCATCATTTAGATATTCATAGTGTGTGAATAGAATATACAATACAAATAATTACTGTTAATGAAAACTACTGTAAACGAAAATGAGTTAACACATTGAAGATCGTTTAGTTATCCAAAATGTTAATTATAACTTATATGTTTGTTTGTTAAGTTTTATCTTTATACACAAAAATTCCAATATTTTGTTGGAAATTTGTTCAAACAACAACCTCGACCACAATATTCGATAACAAATTAAAGGAAGAAATTTTGATGAGCATTCTTAGCATTCTATGCTGTTGCTCTTCCCTTTTCTATGTAAAATTCAATGATGAGGAGAGAAGAGAGGAGGAATGTTGGTGTGGTCATCTGCACACAGGTACTTGTGACCACCCACATCGTAGCTTGCTGCAAGGCAGGACAGGGGTGGACTGTTTTTCAGAGGGTCGAGCCACAGGGTGAATGTGACTGGCCATGCTGTGAGCATTGTGATAAATGACTGTAACATTTCTGGCAGAGATCATGCGGTATGAGTTGTCAGGATGTCAAATCACATCATGTCATGACCTATCAAAACATTCCACAATGCATTTCAAATGACTGTATCCACACTGGCCATTCTATTATATCATGTCATCACCGAGGCTTCTTGGAAAGAAAGTTTTGATGTCTGACCTCATCTGTCCACTGCTGATTAAATGAGCCTCAAGCTCATTTCCTCCCAATACAAAGCCATGTGCATCTCCCCATGCTTCGTTTTGTTGTGATTTTTGTTGCTGACATCAGTTCTTTGTTGTTTATTATTTTTGTTGTTTGTTATAAATTGTTTCACTTCGTTATGTTTTTTTTTAATTTGTAATTTTATAATAACTGATGAGAGATTAATTGGGGCAGTGAGGCAGCAGTTTGTATTGTATGACATGAGCATACAAAATTACTTGCCATCTTCTACATTTATAAAGTGAATTTTTCTACATACTATTACTGTATTTAATATTGTACAATAAAATGGACTGTAATATGGCTGCAACTTGAAGTGAAAACAGTATGGGGGTAGTATCAGATTGATTAGTAAGAATAATTTATTTGAATGTTGTCAGGCATTTGCAATGGTCCATAAAGAAATGGGCTGAAGCTACAGAGGTAAAATATGTGTTTTTGTAAAGTAATTTATTAGAGTTGTTTGTTTAAATATATGTTTGTAGTAGGCTTATTTATAGTTAAGTAGCTCTCTGGGTTGCCTGTGAAAAAGTTTTTTAAGCATAGTTTTCAATATTTATGTGGTTTCACTACCTAATCCCATTCCAAATAAGACACTTGGACTATTAAAAGCCAAATATAAGACATAAAGAACGTCTATAAACTTGGAAGGAGAGTTCTTGGCAGAGATATGACTATTGCACAAAAGTTTACACTGGACTGGCATCTTAAACTTAACCTTAAATCAACCAATTTTTCATGGGATGTGAAGGCAGTTCGTAACAATGTGTTCCTTTTAGTAATTCTTGCTGCAATTTGATGTAACAAATGCAAACACTGGTACTTAAACTTTCTAAAATACTCATATAATGTAGATTCCTCTTCCTCAAGCTCCTTGTGTAGTGTGTTAAATTTCCCTTCTGTATCACGTAATGACATTTTTCGGGCCAACACTCCTTTTTTTATTGTTTGTAGTTTTGTTTTCCATCTGTAATATGCAAGGTATTCCTGCAAGATGCAAAGCATATGAGTCAAGTAAATGTCATTTTTGTACAAATGTGAACTTACTCTGATTAGCCAGAACATTGTGACCATCAACGTACTATCGATATAAACCTTTCCAGGAGACAGCAGCGACACCTGGCGAGGAATAACTGCTAGTCAGACACATGCATGGTGCATGTAGTATCAGAGAGAGTGCTGCATATGTCTAGAATGGGGAAGATGCACAATCTATCTGAGTTTGCCTGAAGGCAGATTGTGATGGCCCAAAGGCTCAGCATGAGAATTTAAAAAACTGTACGACTTGTCGAGTGTTCAAGGAGTGCTGTTGTGAGTGTCTTCAATACGTGGCAAAACCAAGCTAAAGTCCAGACATCTTTGGGTTGGATGGCCACCGCACATTACAGATATCAGATGTGTAATCTGGGCAGACTGGTCAAACAGAACAGGCAGTGAACTGTCAGGGAACAGATTCGATGTGGATCATCCTGTGGTACATTTAGTGAGTATGTTCAACACCTCAGCATGAGTGTGGTTAATGAGATATGTTCATGTGTGTAGTGTAGGAAACAAATGTGTGAGTGATCTTTGAGGTCTCCACTTAACTTGATCTTGTTAATGAATAAGAAAGCTGTGTTATCTCTGGGACAGCTACCTACTCTCTTTCCTATGAAAGGATATATGTTCCAAAACAATTCGTCAGGAACTATTTGAAAACTGTTTCTTGTGTGTAGATGCCATAAGCATTTCTTGGTAGGAGCCTTCGACTTTTATGACCGCTCTGAAGGCCAGCTTGCATAATCTACAAGCTTATAATGCTGTATAATCAGTTAATGATGATTATACATATGTTAAGTAGTGCTAGTTTGTGATATAACAGTTCTGTAAAATAACAGAGTGGACGATAATGTAAGATAGTAGTATGAGATAATGTTTTGTCCTTTATTAGGGGATTAACAGGTCTGAGCTGTCACAAGTACACCCAATTTATACCATAATAATGCTTGAGTAGAAATGACGTGCCAGTGATACATCACTCATTAGTAGTACAGTTTCTGAGTGTAACATTTTTTCTCATTCTACCATTGAGATTTAACTTTATGTATATTCAGTGTAGATGGGGAGAAAATGTTTTCCTCTTGGAGTTCATTGCCTTTTTGTGTGCTAATGTCATCACAAGAATGTATGTGCCTTTATATGTAAATACCTCATTAACGCAGCTCACAGTACTAGTAAGTTCTGTTTTTTAAGGATTATCAGTACATTAAAACTCTGTGCTTTTGTGAGAAATGATAAGATGGTAGTCTGTCACTTTGTTTTATGTCTGTGTTGTTTGTTTTATCTACAGGAGTTCCATAGTGAGGAATGATGGAGATCACCTCCATGCTAACGATGTCAGAAGTGTATAGTATTCAGCAGTGTGTGGGCAGATTTGTTGGTTAGCCCTAAATTAATTTTAAGATGTTGTGTGTTTTTTATCATAATTCAAATGTAGAAAGATATTCAAAAACTGCGCATAAATGCTGCACAGTTACTTCCATTCATGTACGTGAGATAGGTTCAGGAAGGCTGATGTAGTTCACCATGTGGTAGAATTAATTCTTTATGTTATTGACATAAGTAGGACAGCAAGTGAATGTTTTAAATGAATATGATTGACTGTTGCAACTTCATGGCAGCAGAAGGGATTGAACAGACATTCAGGACCAAACTGTTCGGTATATGTAAGGAGCCATGTTAACTTTACTTGGAACTAGAAGGCATGTTCTGGATATTTTTGTCGGGACATTGTATATGGTTGAGAACTTTGTTACACCGTTTGTGGGAAGGAGATGCTGTACACTTTTCTATACCTACGTATTTCAAGTTCACCAGAGAGGTCAAGCCGCTATTATGGCTGCAGTGACAACAGTTTGATGGCTTTGCATTGGAAGAAAGCTGAGTCAGTGACCCAGCGATGCAGCCAGCTGAACAGTGCTGAATGGCATGCTTGACATCACCCAAGTCTCCACATAGCTGTCTGGATGATGGGCCTTCCATCGACATCTGCTTAGATACTACGCAAGCCACCTCACAGCACGTGGCGGAGGGTACCCTGTACTACAACTAGTCATTTCCTTTTCTATTCTGCTCGCAAATAGAGTGAGGGAAGAACTATTGTCTATATGCCTCTGCATGAGCTCTAATTTCTCGAATTTCATCTTTGCAGTCCTTATGCACAATGTATGTTAGCGGCAATAGAATCGTTTGGGAGTCAGCTTCAAATACAGGTTATCTAAATTTGATCAATAGTGTTTCTGAAAAAGAACGTCGCGTGCTTTCCAGGGTGATGGGATGGCCAATAGGTGCAATGTGGGGACGTTTTATTTCTTAGGAGAAAGGGAGAAGTATCGATTAGACTTGAGTTGACTCAGTGTATGACTGAATGAGAGAGAGAGAGAGAAAGAGGATCTGTTAAAGTGATCCTGGATAGACTGGCTCCTCCAAGTTTCTTTGGAAGAATGCCCACTGCAACTATGACCCCTTTCTCTGATGCATAGTATTTCTATGGACTCCTCTTGCCTATGGACAGATTGGTTTTTTGTTTAACAATAACATTATAAGATGTGACCATTTTGGACAATCTGAGGATTAGAATTCGATAATTCGATACTTTGGTAATATGAGAACATTTATTCAATATGAAACAGAAAGGCCCAAAATCATTTCTTCATCGTTTTAGGTGTAAGTATTAGTAGCAAGTACTTGAATCAGGTAACACATGACCATTTGGAAGTGAAGTTTTATTTGTGATGGTAGTATCCTGTGGATATGAATGGAGGTTTTCATTGCATGTGATTAATTTCATAGTATGACATGGTTAAGGGGCTTCTCTCTGAAATGTCTCTGTGATTCTTGCGAGTACTTGCAGCTGCTTAATAGCCATTTCAGACTAAGTTTTGACGGAGTGTGAACTCTAAAGACACAGATACTGCGTGGTGTTGCTCATTCATGTGAACAGACAAAAGGGTCATACTACATAAAAGAAGATAATGAATAAATTGACGTTGGAAAGGTTAGTACCGTAAATGATGTCAATTACAAACAATGCATTACTAGTGTTTTTGTATTTTGTTTTGCTTTTCCTAGTTTATTTATTATACAACTGTATGAAAAAGAACAGGATCACAATGATCATTTAGTGTGTGTATTAACGCTCACTATATACATAGGGCGTGATTTGATTTCATTTGTGTTGTTGATTTTCTGTAAACTACACTTAGGTACTGTATATCAAGACTATCACACAGGATCATGATGTATCTCATGAGTGTACCTAAATTACTTGTAATATTGTACTCCAGGTGGTGGAGAATTCAGATTCATTCAGTGGGAGTGGCCACAAACGTTGTGTTAGTAGAGTTGAGGCATTCTTTGTCATAGATACGAGAACTCGAAGTTCTGGGACGAATTTTCTTTTGCAATTTGTTGTATTACATGCTGACTAGGACGTTATGGTCTTATCCTAGACAGCACAGTTGTCTGGAAAAGATGTCAGAGACTGTCACTGATCGCAAGGACAGACCTTGTTCATTTTTCCTCCTAGGAAAAATCATTTTTGTCTACTTTAGATTGACCAGCAGGTTGCAATTTATGCACATAATTTCTCTGTATTTCAGTACAGTGCTATCAGTGTGCTATGGAAAAGGAATGGATAAACTGTGCTGTTTTGATTTTCAATGCGCATCCCTCATTAATTGTCAAGTGCCCTCAGTGTCTCAGTGATATCTTCATTTTTGTTTTCTTCTGGTGGTTGGTTTTGGTGTTGAATGGCTTGGAGTGCATCATCTGCTCTGGTGATAGAGGAAGCTTTCGTAAATTTTGCCTGTACAGTTCCAAGCTATTGCCTACTTGGGTTTTCTTCCAAGAACAGCAGAGCAGGATCATGGTTCAAAGATGTGTACAGTTCTTCGGCTGTGGTGGGCCATGGTTCGTAATAAATCCTCTCCCCACCACTTACTGGAAGAAGGACTAGTCACTGGTGACGCCATGTGTGGCACTCAGACGCTGGTGCTTGAGAAGGGCAGTTGACTTTAGTATGTGCTCCACTAATTTTGCTGACGGCAAGGGTATCGTATATGGAATATTTAGGTCGAATTACACACTACTCCGTTCCTCTTTAGGAGATATTGCGAGGGAATAAGAGGATGATATTTCCATAGGACAATTGAGAAGGAAAGACTTAATCAACCCGGCATCCTTGTCTTATGCAGAGGGCATGCCTTGTAACCAGACTTGCAAATGATAATATGTTGAAACTATGTGCGAGTGAAGCATAGAAGTAAGTTGAAATTATTTGTGTGTGACTTCTTTTGAATGGGCGAGCATGAACATATGGTGAGTACTTTGAAAACCTATTGTCTCCAGTGGACCTTGTGATCGCTGGCTACACAGACAATGTCGACAGAAAGTGCTTGATCCGAATTGAGATGAGGCTTGCATGTGCAGATTGTAGATTGAGATTATTTGCGTGTGGAGTGTATAATTAAACTGAATTTACTTCTGTGTGTAATCATTTGTACAGGCAAGTATGTATATATGGTGAGTACACGGAATTCTCATTATCTGTGGCAGACATGGTGGCTGCTGGATGGACAGACAATAATTACAGAGACAGCGTGCGTGATTGGAATGCAGTCGAGGTTGGCGAGCATAATCTTAACTTGTACTACTCAGCATGTGCCTCAATTAGGTAGTTCATGACAATTTTGAAGGGGAAATATGTTACTGTATTATTTATTTCATTTTTGTCTGGACTGGAACTGGGTTTGTGTATGAGAAAGAAATTGCACTATTAGGAACTGTGATAATGTATCGATGTTTTCACAGTTTGGGTAATGGCCTGGGTAAACCGCCAAATTTAGGGTAGTATGCTTGAATATTCCAAGTGGCCACTGTCTTGTTCTGCTATTCCTTTCTGCTTCAAACTCTCAAGGATGTAGAAGACGTTAGGGAGGTAGTGTGTGAGTGTCTGTGAATGTTTAATTTACAGAACATTCTTTTCCATTTCCTAAAGCAGTACAACATTGTCTTGGAGATTAAATGTTTTATTATTTCTTGCATTAGTAAAATAACTGTGAATAGTTAATGATATACATAGGAGACCAGTAGTTTACGTAGACGAAAAACAAGAGAATTATCTGTTTCCTGCCAAGGGTGCTTATCTGAGTAACTAAATGTTAAAAGTGTACAAATAATATGGAGGGAGATCCATTTCGATTTACAAACCATACCTTGCACCCACTCCCGCCATTTTGTACCATCATGACCGCCATTATCAACATGGCAAGGCCAGTACATGCCATGAGTGTGCAATAAGAGAGACATGGAGAATTCAATAATACACTGAATGGTACACTTTGTGAAACTTCCATTGATGGAAATTCACTTACACATTATCCACTGTGCGACTTAGCTTTCAACATCAATAGTATGCCGTATTGAATTCAGGTAGGGCTGGTATTTGTCCGATATATGCTTATTCCAAATTTCATGAAGGGTAAGTAATATTGAGTGGACCTCTACATTCAGTGTGGTCTCTGAGTGCAAAGAGCATTCGTAGTCCTGAGCTGCTGTACATGTGGCTGAGTGTGCAAACACCACTGGGTCTGCCAGACTCCGTACGACCACTATCAGTGTCAGACAGAACTTCTTACTCCATTACCAACTTAAAGACGCCCATAGGGAGATACTGGTACGTGAGACCACAGTGCCTGAAGTGTGAGGGTGGCGGCCTCTGTGTCCCCTGTCTCCATGTCCACAGGAGCCAGTTTAAGCCATTCAATAGACACCATCTCCTCTCAGCCATTCCAGTGAGTCTTAAATGTGTGTGGCTCCCACAACACCACTTTGAATGGTCCTTTGTAAGGATAGAATAATGGGGGGGAGGGGGGGCGAGCAGAGCCATACTGTAGCCACACATGTGGTGAGCTGATTAGGTCCCTGTGGACAAAGATGGGTTTGTCTCTGTGAGCCTTGGGAGTGGTTGGTCGGAGGAGGCCCATAGTTTTGTGGTGTGGTCTGCCAAATTGTGAAATCAGCTGCATTGACAGGGTATCTACTAGCTTGTCCAAGATCCATTGAGCAGGTAGGTGTAATGCTTGACTGTATACCAATTGTGCCAGTGGGTGTTCCATGTCTTCCTTGAAGGCTGACCATACTCCTAACAACACCATCAACAAATCCTCTGTACATGTAACATCATTGCACTTCAGTACTTCCTTAAGGATGTGGTGGATTCTTTCCATCATCTTGTTGCTGGATGGGTGGCAACTCATTGTATGAATCTGGTTGCAGCTACAGCTTGCTTCAGGTTCTAGCCTGATTGACCCTGCTCCTCCAGGGCCCGTATCTCTGGGTCAAGTGCTCGAGCACTTGCTATGTTGTTCCACTGTACGGACTTCATGCTTGTCCAACATCTGACTATGTTTTCACTTCCATTTACATGGTACACATCCATTGTGAATTGCGTTATGAAGTCTGTTATGGTTGACAAACTGCCTATTGGCTTCTGTCTCGGGTTCTTCGGCCGACGTTCATCTAATGATTTTTCTGACGTTTCGCCAGCACGAGTGGCTGGCATTGTCAAAGCTTCACCCTCCATTGCCGGTGGTGAAATGGAGGGTGAAGCTTTGACAATGCCAGCCACTCGTGCTGGCGAAACGTCAGAAAAATCATTAGATGAACGTCGGCCGAAGAACCCGAGACAGAAGCCAATAGGCAGTTTGTCAACAAGTGGCCACGAAAGCCTTAACAATTCTGTTATGGTTGTCAATCTGGGTGAGCCATTAGACGAATCTCTCTTGAATAGAGGCATGATTGGCGCGTGATCCATATAAATCGTGGAAGGCTTTCCTTCGATCAAATACCTGAAGTACTCGACTGTGGCATACACCGTGTACAGCACCGTGTCAATAGCGCTCCAAGACTCTGTGTGCCTGTGAGTGGCCGGTAATAAAACACTGAAGGTTGCCAGGAATCCTCAACGAATTGCTGGAATACCACCCACTCAGCCACCTGACTTGTATCAACCATGAGAACCAATGGTGCTTGCAACAATGGATGTGTCAGTGGGACCACTTGTGCAGTACATTTCTTTGCTTTCTCGAATATTGTCACCTGTTCTGAATTCCAAAGTACCTCCTTTGACCCCACAAGGTATCTACCTTTGTACAGATTTGTTAATGGAGCAGCAATGTTGCAGACTGGAATAAGTGCCAAAGATAATAATTCAGCGTTCTGAGGAATCTTCTAAGGCTGTCAAATGTTTTCAGACTGGGAGCATATTCATGGCTGTTACTAATTCCACAAGCGGTGTGAGTCCTTCTGCTGATACCTTATAACCTAGGAATTTCACTTTGGGCTGGCAAAGAACGCACTTATCTTTGTTGACCATGGCACTAGTTTCCTATAGGCGTGTAAAAACCTGTCACAGGTATTTTTTATGGTGTTTTCATGACTGTTAAAAGACTAGGATGTCGTCCATGTAAGAAGCAGAAAGTGCACGGAGCATCTGATAAATGAAATGCTGCTAGATCTGTGCAGCGGTTCTTGTCCCAAATGGCATGTAACAATATCCAAATAATCCAGAGTGTGTGGTGATTGCCATCCTATCCAGATCGCATGGTGCTACTGGAATTTGAATATAAGCACGTGTGCAATCGATAACAGAGAAGATCATAGTGCCTGCAACTGAATTGTGTACATCCATAACAGGAGGTATATGGTACAGGATAACAGCCCATAATCGTCCTTAAATTTAATATCCAGTAATTTTCACACAGCTTCTACATGCAGTTGTGCTTCTGAAAAATGTGCAGTGGTGAAACACACTTACTTTCCAAAGGCCTGGTCACTCCCTCCTTGGTGCATCTGTCATATCTTTTTTGCTGCTGTAAACTACATGGTTGTCCTGGCATGGTGAGTATAAAACACTGTGTGTTATACTGAACCATCGCCTTCACCTCTACCAAAGAAGAAATGTCTGGGAATTCGTTGACAATGTGGTGCCATTCTTCACTGTGAATAGTCATTACTACTGTAGCCTTTTGTATAAGCCCTTTACTGTCGTGCATAACAGGGTCGAAACAGTGCAAAATATCTGCTGCCAGGATGGGTTCAGTGACGTTTACAACCAAAACCCGACCAAGATCTAACACCATCTACTTTTTCACATACACTTCTATTGTTGAATTATTCATGGTGGAGAGGTGCTGCTATAACATCTGGGTGAAGCAAGTCTCTGGGCAACACGCTAATATCCGACCCTGTGTCAACCAAAGAGCCTTTCCCTGACTGCCTATCCATCATGACCTGTTGTTTGGAATGGTCTGTAATATTTGTAAATCCGACTCTCAGATGATTCCCCTCATACTCAGAGTCACTTTTTGTTGGATTGTGACCTTACAATTATAACCCTTTAAGCCCACGCGGTTGGCCGTGCATTCTAACACACGGCTTTCCAGGCAGGAAGGAGCACCGGTCCCCGGCACGAATCCATCTGGTGGATTTGTGTCGAGGTCCGGTGAGCTGACCAGTCTGTGGATGGTTTTTAGGCGGTTTTTCATCTGCCTCGGCAAACGCAGGCTGGTTCTCCTTATTCCACCTCAGCTACACTATGTCGGCAATTGCGCAAACAAGTTCTCCGTGTATGCGTACACCACCATTACTCTACCACGCAAACATAGGGGTTACACTCATCTGGTGTGAGAGGTTCCCTGGGGGGCCACCGGAGGCTGAACCACACAATAACTCTGGGTTAGGTGTGGGGCGGTGGAGGGGTGACGTGGACTGCAGTAGTCGTCATGGGGTTACGGACCACTGTGGCGGCGGCAGGGACGGAGCCTCTCCGTCGTTTCTAGGTCCCCAGTTAACATAATATAACCCTTTAAGGCTGAAATTCTCACATCTGGGTGGGGCTGTAATATAGTGTCGCCGCATGTGTACTAACTCCCTGTCCAGGATGGGCTCTAACTTATAGTGCTGCCCGTGAGACGTTTCCTACATGTTAAATGTACTCCAGTGTGCAGTATTCTCCTCTGGTGTTGTCTCCAGACTCAGGGTCATTTACCCATTTGAACAGTTGTGCTGAGTGAATAAAGATGACTTGGCATCTCCGCCGTGAACATATTCTTGCACTGCACATCCGGATGTACATCGCAGAAAATATTGTTTGCAGACGACCCCTGTGAAACTGGCTTGATAGCTGAAACACAGGGGAGCAGGGGAGGGCCACTGACAATTCCTGTACGACCACCTGCTGCGCCCGTTAGAGGTAATCAAACGAGTTTGGGTATCAACATGGGGCTGCGCAGTTGCGTACCTTAACCCTTAACCTCTGATGGAATTAGCACAAGTGATTTACACTTTTTCGTAGCCTGTCGTTATACTGTCTGTTGTCCTACCATTAGCAACCACTAGATTTTGAGTCTGACGTTTGCTGCTTGTTTTGCAGAAACTACTACCACTTCTGAAGCCAGAACGTGAATGCTTTCTGCTAGCTGCTTTGTAGTGGAAATCGGTGCTTTCCCCATGATGCTTGCTCCAGGGCCGTTGCGCACGCCCGCCTCCTAAATGCATGGTTTGGGGCCTCCAGAGGAAGTAATGCAGTCAACAGTACTGCCATTTTTCAGTTCTAAGCATGGCGCAATAGGCTCAGTATTTCTGCCCACCCTTGAAGGGGAGGGGGCGTCTAGGTCTGCAGCCAAGATTATTCTCATATTTTCTGGCAGTGTCTTCAGCCAAAGCATGCATAAGGACTGTTCTGGCAGAAAGTCAGGTACTGCTAGTGAACGAAGTTTGCACATAAGTTGACAGTTTAACTTGTTACCAAAATCTTTGGTGACCATTATCCTCTTTAGTCTGTTTTCGGGTGTTGGGGTGAAATATTGAATTAAGCAGCTCTTAAAAGCTATGTAACTGTGAGAATGCAAAACCTCCTCTACTAGAATCCTTTGTGATTTACTGAGGTGCACTATGATACAATGGAACTGCGCTGTGGCATCGTGAGTGTTGTACTAGGAAAAAGTGCTCCCTGCATACAGGAACCAAAGTTTGGGTCTGGATGTCCAGAACACTGGCAATTTGACGTGCTGTGCAGTTCTACCTTGTACTGTAGACAGTTGCAGTTGCGATTGTAGGACGTCAGAAATATCTGATCTCGCAGCACTGAGCAGGAGCTAAACACTGCCGTTGTCCACCTTTTTTGTACCGCAGTTGCTTCGTCGAGTCATAATTTTCTGCTCATAGTCGGGTTACCACAGAAGGAATTCTCCTTGGGAAAGCAGATGCAGTAGGCAGACACAAGCATTTATGTAGCACATTCATTTAATAATCACAAACACATACAATGAGATTTTATCACAAAGTACAAAAGGTGGCATAAAATTACAAAGAAAACTACATAAAAGATACACTCCTGGAAATGGAAAAAAGAACACATTGACACCGGTGTGTCAGACCCACCATACTTGCTCCGGACACTGCGAGAGGGCTGTACAAGCAATGATCACACGCACGGCACAGCGGACACACCAGGAACCGCGGTGTTGGCCGTCGAATGGCGCTAGCTGCGCAGCATTTGTGCACCGCCGCCGTCAGTGTCAGCCAGTTTGCCGTGGCATACGGAGCTCCATCGCAGTCTTTTAACACTGGTAGCATGCCGCAACAGCGTGGACGTGAACCGTATGTGCAGTTGACGGACTTTGAGCGAGGGCGTATAGTGGGCAAGCGGGAGGCGGGGTGGACGTACCGCCGAATTGCTCAACACGTGGGGCGTGAGGTCTCCACAGTACATCGATGTTGTCGCCAGTGGTCGGCGGAAGGTGCACGTGCCCATCGACCTGGGACCGGACCGCAGCGACGCACGGATGCACGCCAAGACCATAGGATCCTACGCAGTGCCGTAGGGGACCGCACCGCCACTTCCCAGCAAATTAGGGACACTGTTGCTCCTGGGGTATCGGCGAGGACCATTCGCAACCGTCTCCATGAAGCTGGGCTACGGTCCCGCACACCGTTAGGCCGTCTTCCGCTCACGCCCCAACGTCGTGCAGCCCGCCTCCAGTGGTGTCGCGACAGGCGTGAATGGAGGGACGAATGGAGACGTGTCGTCTTCAGCGATGAGAGTCGCTTCTGCCTTGGTGCCAATGATGGTCGTATGCGTGTTTGGCGCCGTGCAGGTGAGCGCCACAATCAGGACTGCATACGACTGAGGCACACAGGGCCAACACCCAGCATCATGGTGTGGGGAGCGATCTCCTACACTGGCCGTACACCACTGGTGATCGTCGAGGAGACACTAAATAGTGCACGGTACATCCAAACCGTCATCGAACCCATCGTTCTACCATTCCTAGACCGGCAAGGAAACTTGCTGTTCCAACAGGACAATGCACGTCCGCATGTATCCCGTGCCACCCAACGTGCTCTAGAAGGTGTAAGTCAACTACCCTGGCCAGCAAGATCTCCGGATCTGTCCCCCATTGAGCATGTTTGGGACTGGATGAAGCGTCGTCTCACGCGGTCTGCACGTCCAGCACGAACGCTGGTCCAACTGAGGCGCCAGGTGGAAATGGCATGGCAAGCCGTTCCACAGGACTACATCCAGCATCTCTACGATCGTCTCCATGGGCGAATAGCAGCCTGCATTGCTGCGAAAGGTGGATATACACTGTACTAGTGCCGACATTGTGCATGCTCTGTTGCCTGTGTCTATGTGCCTGTGGTTCTGTCAGTGTGATCATGTGATGTATCTGACCCCAGGAATGTGTCAATAAAGTTTCCCCTTCCTGGGACAATGAATTCACGGTGTTCTTATTTCAATTTCCAGGAGTGTATATCATGCTTCACTATTGCAATCACTTATTTGTCGATCGCCAGCTACTACAAGACAGTTGAAATGGTAACTTGAAACCACACAGGCATTAAAACTGTCACTTTTAGTACAGAATAACGCAGGTAGATTGAACAGCAGCCATTTGAAATGGAAGTAAGTGGTACAAAAGTACCCTGATTGATTGTATTCAAAACATAATCTACTTTCATCACATAAATTACTCATTATCTTCTCATAACGCACGTCCTACCACTGTAGCAATAAACCTTACTCAAAACAATGTGTTTCACATACATCCTTAACGCTGTTGATAATTGAATCTACATAATTTCATCGTATAAATATAAAAAACATCAGATACAGCATATTAGGTTAAAAGATGGTGTCCCTGTCTGATGCTAAGTGATGGTGGGAGAACGAAAATTCTGTCATAGAGTTAAAATGTTTTGAGCTTTTGTGGCACAGCTAAACGTGATGTCACTTGAGTGGTGCCTCAGTAGTTTGGGTGTATCCACACACAACTTCAGTGACGCCACTCGAGTGATGGCCAAGTGCCATCATTTTTGTTGCATGTGGAAACCCGTCTTAAAGAATGTGTTTCACATGTTTGTCAGAAATTTGGAATGATGGAGAGTTTGACAAGATGGCGAATGTTTTTTTTTTTGTTTCTGCATATGTTTACTGAAAAATAGTTTCATTATAATTTATCTGAGTGTACCGTTATCATGAGTTTCGACAAGTATGGAAACTACAGTCAAGGACTAAAACCAAATAGGACTAGCATTTACCAGAACGGTAAAGGTGTCACATATTTCCCAGGCACGTATTAAACAGGAAGAGGTAATAAGAAAACCAATATTATACACACAACATGGAAGCAGAAGTGCAATAGAATAGGAAAATTGTAGTTCTTCGGTCCTTCCACAAACGATGTACGTTATATGTTCCCACATTGTGATATTTTAATGAACTGGCATTACAGGACAAACCAGAAGAGAATAAATTTTCACATGCTTCTGTTTTATTATTCAATATGTGGGTGAAGTATTTCAAAACAAGTTATTAAAAGTTTCACTGCACATTCGCAGAAAGTTGCTACCTTCCAACCATCAGGTTCTGAAAGTAACATTTGCTTTAATGGGTTTTCATGTTTATTGTTCTCTCTTGTTTTCAACCATTCCCTGGACCAATGTCTTGTTTTCTTCTTCTTCTTCAAACAGACTGCCAAGATTAAAGTTAGAAATATTTTATCTGCATCTGTAGCCATTCCTGTTAGTGTCAAAACACACCATAAAGAACAACATCTGCTTCAATAGTGAGATTAATAAAATATACTTTGTTAGTGTGTGTATGGGGTTGTTTGACAAGTCTGTGGCTAAATAAGAGCAAATTTGACAAAAAAACTTGATCGTTTACTAACATCCTAAGTTTTACAAGTTATGGGTATTGAAATAAAAACGTTGATATTTTGTATCGGTATTGTCTCAAACGTAATGTCCCTCTGTAAAATATTTATATTTGTATGTAGGTTTTCTGGCTATTATTTGAAAACTGACACTCCCTCGCTTTTGAGAACCTCAGTGTGCTGACTGTCATACTCTACACAAAATTTCGTACATCTCCAAAGACTGAGATTTCTTAAAAAAACTGTACTAATTGTCAACTAATTATCCTATTTGTAGATCCTGTTTTTACCATCAACAAAGTTTTTCAATACTCTCACTCATTTTATAATCGACTTTTGTTACGTTTTATATCTTCTTACTTCATTTTATCGGAATGTCACATTGTAACCACACTCAAACTCAATTCCGAAAGTAGGGTCGTCAACAAAGTACAACATTTAACAGTGAAAGAATGTTGATTACGAACACAAATGTATGGCTAGAACCGAACTGGCGTGCTGGATGGAGAGTGAAGCTATTTGTATAAATATCGAATTTTTCTGAGCAGACAAACATAAGATATTTCAAGAACCTTTTAGAAATGATAAATACCACATCACAAATGATTGCTACTGGTCTGGTTTGAACTGGTAACCTGCAGCACACCAGACAGCAACGCTAACTACTATAGCACAGGGCAAGCGCCATAATTCACAGCAATATTTACAGGTCACTTTAGTAATTTTCCACGCATTTTAGGTGATAATAATCTGGCATCTATGGTTAAATGTAATATATCATGTTTCTTTGATGCAGTAGTTACCACTGATTTTTGCATCATCTTGCCACTGGTTCTTCTGCCTTTCAGGGACAGTTTTCCACCCCATGGTCAAAAGGTTGCTGTGGAACTGTGTCTGCTCTTCTGCTGTGATTGACAAGGCCCTTTGGCAGGAGAAGGTTGGATCCTTATAACGAAAGTCTTTGGCCCTCATATTCGTAACTAAATAAAATTTCACTAGAAGCAACTGCGCCCACTGGGCTCCACTTACAACCCTGTGCACACCGTTCCCAGTAAGTGTGAGCACAAGACACCTGTGTGCTGAATCAATGACAGACTATTGTTTGACCAGCTACGTAGCATGAAGGGTACAAAGATGCATGATTGTAGGTATCTGTTCCAAGTTAGGGCATACTTGATGTAAAGAATTTGAATTTACCTCATTGTAGATCAAGTGGCATATGTGAGCGTAGTTTTTCATTTGATCAGATCAGCAGAGACGAACTTCTAAGAGGAAGGGGAAAGACTTCCAAGTTTGCATGCAAATACTTCACGAATTCGCAGTAGCCACAATATCATACTTAGACTAGATTTTCTGATGAGGAGAACACGGTAATTGCCATAAACCGATTGCCTGTAAACATTACTCAGTGGAAGAGGAGTCAACATAAGCGAACAGTGTGTCACCTTATCCGTAGATACTCGACCGTTTCCGAGAAAACGACGGTCAGATTTCTCGATTTAATTTAGATGCCTTTTAGCGCACACTGATCTCAACCAGAATGGTAGCACTGTAGCTAGTATCGCGTTGTCTCAGTATTACACCCCACGTTCGAAACCCGATGATTGTTTTTATTTTATTTATTTATTTTTTTCATTTATCTACCCACGTCTGTAGAAGATTATTACACTAATGTTTCTTATCAAGTTAAGGGATACAAGGGCGTTACATTAATTGTAACATCACAGTTGCGTTTCACAATAATTGTCGTACATTTACTATATAATATATGGTATGGTGTGTGGTATTTTCAGGGGTTGCAACCTTTTTAAATTATCATATTCCTGTAATTATTTCATTCTTATACCAATCTTGTATTGATTCTCATGTTTTTATTCTTATGTTTATTCTTCAGGAAGATTTTTTGCTTTCCCTTGAATGATACCAATAATAGAAACATTCGAAGCATAAAAATTTCGAACACCATGAGCATCCCACGAAGGCAGGTTTGCCACAATGACATTAATTCCAGTGAATCTCACACAGGAAAGAAACTTCATTAGTATTGCTGAAGATTAAGCGCGTTGGCAATAATTTCGTGGCAAACCGCACATAACACATCACTTTAGCGAAAACTGCTGCTTGCAATTGATTATGAATGAAGATATACTACAGTAATTTCACCAAAAATAATTTAAAATGATTTTCTCATTCGTTTATTGTTTTCTTTTAAATTCAGTCTCCAGACATGCAATTGGCAGACAAATAAGGACAATGATATTTCAATATTCATCGGAAAACATTTGTGCAGTAATCTTCTACGCTTACATGTAGATGAATGAAAAACAAGAATAAAAATAATTATCGGGTTTCAAACACAAGAGTGTAAAGCTTAAACACTAGCCACAGCGGCACCCCTTCATCTGAACGATTTACTCGTTAAAAGGCATCTAAATTACATTGAAAAATTTGACCATCATTTTCTCAGAAAAAGTCGAATATTTATGGATAAGCTGAGACATGTGTCCACTTATTATGACTCCTCTTCCACTGAGCGAAGTTTCTGGAAAATCAGGTTATCGCACTTGCTGTGCTCTCCTTGCGAGTAAAAATCACGCCAAAGTCGATCTGGAATGGCACACAGTTTAGCTGGAAGGGACATAATTGGTTCAAATGGCTCTGAGCATTATGCGACTTAACTTCTAAGGTCATCAGTCGCCTAGAACTTAGAACTAATTAAACCTAACTAACCTAAGGACATCACACACATCCATGCCCGAGGCAGGATTCGAACCTGCGACCGTAGCGGTCGCGCGGTTCCAAAGGGACATAATTGCCCTCTTTGGATTTTTCTGCAGGAAAAACAGAAACGCCCCAATGTGTGTCCAGAGATCAGTAAAGCTATCTAAAGAGCCTGAAAAGTCCCTTACTCTTGACTCACACAATAAACTGCCATAAGGTACCAGAAAGTTAGTCTGGGTAGGTGTACGAGTAGATTTGTCAGTTAATACGTTGTGTATATTTGAACCATAGGCAGAAAACGAGGAATTGGATAGTTTGTACTATGTGCAGGAGGATGCTGAAATCAGTGTAGTTCCCATCTGCATCGATACTTTTGGGTCATTGGAATTGGATCTGTTATTAATTGTACTGGTAGCTAGCCTGGAAGTGTTGGAGGAAGAAGAGTTACATAGGGATTTCAATATAAGGTATCCTAAGCTGAGACAGTCTAGAAACTTAGCCTAACTACGGGAAAAGTGTCACATTTACAAGGAAGTGACAGGGGACTAATAAAGAAGTTCCTAGAAGAGTACACTGAATTGTTCAGTCCTCCAAGAACATTGCCAGCTACACAGATAACACAGCGTTTGATTCCTAGTGTGAATGAAACACCACTGTACAGGAAACCACATCGCGTTCCAACTCACCTTCAGCTGGTGATGCTAGAATTTATGAAGCAACAACTCTATGATGACATAATGGAAGAGAGTACCAGACTGTGGAGGGCGCTTGTAGTAAATATGTCAAAGAAGAGCTTGTAAGGGAGTAGGTGCCAGTACATTATAATTGACAGCGAGTGTTCATCAGAGACAAGGGCATCATACTGAGTGCCCCAAGGTAGTGTGATAAGACCGCTCTTAAACTCCATATACATAAAAAATATGACCAATAGTGTGAGCAGCAGTCTGTGGCTGTTTGCTGATGCTGACGTAGTGTACAGAAAGATATTGTTATTGAGAGAGTGTAGGAGGACACAAGATGACAGAAAAAATTATCTAATTCGTCTGATGAATGGTAGCTTGCTCTAAATGTAAAAAAAAGAATCTCCTAAGGTTTGAATACAGCATTACCAGCATACAGCTTGGCAAAATCACTGCGATTACATATCGAGGCGTAATGCACCAAAGCAATATAAAACGGAACGAACAAATAAGCGTGGTTTCAGGGAAGGCGTATGGTTACTTTGGTTTATAGGGATAATGTTGGCAAAGTGTGGTTCACCTGAAAGGAAACCATGTATATAAAACTAGTGTGACCCATTCTTGAGTACTGCTGGAGTGTTTGTGATCCCTACCAGGTCAGATTAAAGATAGACATCAAAGTAATTCTGAGGTTGGCTGCTAGATTTATTACCAGTAGGTTGGAACAACATATGAAAATTTTGGAGGTGCTTCATGAGCTGAAATGGGAATCGCTGATTGGAAGATGATGTTCTTTCCATGAAGCACTACTGAGAAAACTTAAAGAACCAGTATTTGAAGCTGACTGCAGAACGACTCTACTGCTGCCAATGTACAGTTCTCGTAAGGACAACAAAGGTAAGATAAGGGGAATCAGAGCTCATACACAGGCATATAGGCTGTCCTTTTCACCTCACTCTATTTGCAGGTGGAACAGGAAAGGAAATGACTATTAGTGGTACAAGGTATCCTCCACCATGCAACATATGGTGCCTTGCAGAGTACGTATGTAGACCTAGATATAGGGTCTACAGATTATGTTGTGACTGCTGTTATTTAAATCAATGTATTGTCACAGATGTGTACCCTAATACCAAATATTACAGAAACTTTGGATAAATGAGGGCACTGGCCATTATTTTATTACTAGGGATTTGTGAAGTTGGTACCATCAGTTGAAAGTAGTCCTGGAGGAGAGACCTAAGACTTTATTTATGGTTCTATCAGGCCATTAACAGTCCTGTTGAATGGCATTCTGGTTGAATAATGAGCTGGTGACATTCCAAGTCCTACTGGATGGAGTGTTATTAGGTTTGAACCTGAAACAGTGTATGGTCTACTCAGACGGTATTATAGCATTTTATAAGGACATTCTAGAAATCGTAGCCTGTTTCAGGACTTCTTTAGTGGATTACAAGTGACACAACTGACACTTGTCTGCAAATGTGCCATTTTGTATTGAAGGAAGTTCATTGTCATGTGCAAGAGTGGATTTATGGAATGCTTTAAAACATGTCTTGTGTTACATTAAGGAAACCCCAAAACTGAGTCTGTTATGTGGTAGGGATGAAAAGTGTACTGATCCTATAACATGTAACATGTAACAAACCCAGCATAAATAAGTTACTGAATATGCAAAGGCAGCACAACTTCCATCATGTAAATTCAGAACCGACAAGACTAAAAGAATGCTTAGATAATGCTTTTGTCAACTGTGCTTATGATATGTACTCCACCAGTAGATATGAATTTGATTACTCAGACCACTCCATGTAACAGGAGAGTTAATACACTTTATAAAAGGGGTTGAGAACAAGACTGTACAAAAATTATCAAAATCTAATAACATAATATTAACAAAAAACAGTCTCAGAAAACTAACAGACCAGCTGAGCATAACTAAGTGGGAGAAATTATTTCCAACATGCAATTCCGATCCCCAAACAGTTTATGAAACATTCCACAACTACTTAATACGAATGTTAAAAGCTCATCTTGTTCCACACAAATGTCATAAAACAAGAAACGTTAACTGTGGTACACCAAAGACGTGGAGAACTTAAAAAATAAGCTATTACTATTAAAGTGCCTTGACAAAGTAAATAACTCTAATGAATTAACCACTAAGAAACAGTATAAGAAAGAGCTACAATTGGCTAAGCAGAGATACAACACTAATCTCATAAAAATATTAAAAACCAGTGGAAAACAGCCTGGTCCGTAATTAATACTGTTAAATGTGAAAGCAGAATCTTTGATAAGATAGCCACAATACCAGTAGACACATTCAACAAATATTTTGTAAGCTGTGCTGCTGAAATCAAAAAGTTGATCAGTAGCCCATTGTAACATATATAGATTAGGTTAAGAGCACAAACCTAAATCATAATCAGGCCAAACCTTCTACAAAACACTTCAAAAAGGTATGCCAAGATGAAGTTCTTAAAATTATCAAAGAAATCAAAAATTCATAAAGTAAAGATATTATTAATACACCAAACAACCTACTGAAAGAAATAATGCGTTACACTGCAGCACCATTAACATATTTTATAAACTTGGTTTCATAGAAGTGGTTTTTCCTTATCCTCTCAAACTATCCATGATGACTCCAGTCTTTAAGAAATCTGATCCAGCAAACTACTGGCCAATTTCTCTTATTTCAGTACTAGCCAAAGTCTCTGAAGGCATAATATATCAGCAGATGTATGAGTATTTAGAACTAAATGGCATGGTAAGTTCATCACAGTTTGGTTACAGAAAAGAAAAGTCGACTATCCATGCCGCAGAACTCTTAGCGAGAGACATTTTAGCAGCATTCGAGGACCATGCCCAATTACAGGTAACCTTATGTAATATGAGCAAGGTCTTTGACTGTGTTGACCACTCTGTTTTGCTCTATTACTAGAGTACTATGGAATATGTGACAAAAGTTTAATAAAACTTGTCAAATCATACCTTAATAAAAGGAAGCAAGTGGTGAGTTCAGGAATTCATCTGCCAAACACACCTGAGGTCCAACATGGAGTGCCACAGGGATCTAAATTACGACCACTTCTATTCCTTGTACATATAAATGACTTACCTGGAAACATAGACATAAAGACATATATGTATGCAGATGATGCAACTTTTCTGTGAACCATGTATTTGAGACTCTTGCTAGTAGTATGAATTTGGCAAAAGAAAATGCAATATCATGGTTTAATGCAAACGGTCTACTGTTAAATGAGAAAAAGACCAAGAATATGTAGTTCAGTCTATCAAAGACTGTACAAATAGAATAACAAAATGCAAAACTTTTAGGTGTCATACGTGACACTAAACTAATGGAGAACTCTCGTGTTGAACACATAGTGGTTAGGCTGTCAAGAGCTATATATCTGGTGAAGAAACTGATGCCCTGTGTGCCATTTGAATATGTAAGGACAGCTTGCTTTGCTTTTTTTCAGTCTGTTTTAAGGTGTGGGTTAATACTCTCAGGAAACAGCAAAAGAAGAAGAAAGCAGTAGGAGTAATGACAAAGGTAGACAATAAGGCAGATTGTAAACCATTGTTCATTAAATATGGAATATTAACAGTTATTAATCTATATATTCCTGATAGAATTAACTAAATACTTGCTGAACTACCAAATTTAGGTGTAACGAATCAAAATCATGACTAAAATACAAGAGTCTGTACTTCTGTGCTCTCCCCACTGAACAGATTAGCAAAAGCTAACAACAGTCATAAGTACATGGCAGTTAATATATATAAGAAATTGTCTAAACATGCCTCAAGCATGCCAATCCAAGTATTTAAGGAAAAGTTACACAACGTTTTGCTAACTAAGCCGTTCTATTCACTGAAGAATTTTTAGAAATGCCCAATATCAACGTAAATAGGTAAAAATGTATTTTATAAAATTAATAGGTTTAGTGAACTGATGAAGTCTTGCATGTAACAATGCTGAATGACGAATAAACAGTCTGAATCTAAATCTGGGTTTCTTCCAGTTTCGAAGACTGCAGTTTAGAAGTGCTTCAGCTCCCACCATTTCTCACCACTTAACAGCAAAAGTTCCTTCTTGTATCAACTATTTGGACAGTATTCTTGTCACAGGTAGTATGCCTGCTGAGCATTTGGTACATTTATAGTGCTTGTTTGAAGTACTTTCTCCAGCTAGCTTCAACTGAAACAAGGAAAAGTGATCCTTCTTCCACAAAGAACATGAATATTCAGGGCATGTTATACACTGTGTGATCAAAGGTATCCGGACACCTGGCTGAAAATGATTTACAAGTTCATGGCGCCCTCCATCGGTAATGCTGGAATTCAAGATGGTCTTGGCCCACCCTTAGCCTTGATGGCAGCTTCGACTCTCGCAGTCACACATTCGACCAAGTGCTGAAAGGTTTCTTGGGGAATGACAGCCCATTCTACACAGAGTGCGGCACTGAAGAGAGGTATCGATGTCAGTCTGTAAGGCCTGGCACGAAGTCGGCGTTCCAAAACATCCCAAAGGTGTTCTATAGGATTCAGGTCAGGACTTATGCAGGCCAGGCCAGGGATGTTATTCTCGTGTAACCACTCCACCACAGGCCTAGCATTATGAACAGCTACTCTATTGTGTTGAAAGATGCAATCACAATCCTCAAATGGCTCTTCAACTGTGGGGAGCAAGAAGGTGCCAAAAGCATGGCTGTAGAACTGTGCTGTGATAGTGCCACGAAAACAACAAGGGGTGTAAGCCTCCTCCATGAAAACACGACCACACTATAACACCACGGCCTCCGAATGTTACTGTTGGCACTACACGTGCTGGCAGATGACGTTCACCGGGCATTCGTCATACCCTCATCCTGCCATAGGATAGCCACATTATGCACTGTGATTCATCAATGCACACAACGTTTTTCCACTGTTCAATCGTCCAATGTTAATGCTCCTTACACCAATCGAGGCGTCGTTTGGCATTTACTGACGTGATATGTGGCTTATGAGCAGCCACTCGACCATGAAATCCAAGTTTTCTCATCTCCTGCCTAGCTGTCATAGTATTTGCAGTGGATCCTGATGCAGTTTGGAATTCCTGTTTGATGGTGTGAATAGATGTCTGCCTATTACACATTACGACCCTCTTCAACTCTCGGTGGTCTCTGTCAGTCAACAGATGAGGTCGGTCTGTACGCTTTTGTGCTGTACATGTCACTTCACGTTTATACTTCACTATCACATCGGAAACAGTGGACCGAGGGATGTTTAGGAGTGTGGAAATCTCGTGTACAAACATATGACACAAGTGACACCCAATCACCCTACCATGTTTGAAGTCCATGTTCTGCAGAGCACCCCATCCGCTCTCTCACGATGTCTAATGACTACTAAGGCCACTGACTTGGAGTACCTGGCAGAAGTGGCAGCACAATGCCCCTAATATGAAAAACATGTTTTGGTGGTGTCTGGATACTTTTGATCACATAGTATAAATGCACAGGGTATTCATCTTTCTAATTCGCACTTACCTGCCATTAAGTGTCTGCCAGTGTCCCATAACATTAAGGAGCTCCAAGGTGCCATGGGAAAGGTAACCTATTACAGTAACTTCACTGAAAACATTGCGCAAATTGCTGGTCTGCTGACCAGCAGCACCAGAAAGGTATTCCCTTTGTGTGGTCCAAAGAATGTCAGAACACAGTTCTGCAACTAAAGAACACATTATAAAGTCGTCATTGTCTGATTCATTTTGGTTCAATTAAGCCTGTAGTGTTAGCTGTGGATGCACCTTTTTATGAAATTGGAGCTGTGCTCTACTGTAGAACTGGTTCTTCTCAAAACTCTTTAGAAGGTGCAGTGTAATTACAATCAACCAAAAACCGAGGTGCTCGCCATAATCAGTTGTGTTACCGAAGTCCACCAATGCTTGTAGTTCAGAAGTTATATTTGCTTGCAAATCAATTACCTTTAACGGCCTTGTTCAATTCTTTTAATTCCGTCCCACCATGGACAGCGCAAAAATTGCATATTCGGCTATGATATTTTCTAATTATGAGTTGTTATACAGGCCCACTGCACAACTTTCGAATGCTGACTTCCTGTCTCAGTTAATGGTCAGTACTGACACAGCATTTAATATGTATGAGTAATCATGACCTTATAGAGATACACAGGATTTTGAAAGTCCTCAAAATGTTCCATTCGACTTTCTGCACATTGCTGTAGAAACTGCTTCTGACCCAGCTCTGCAGGTTGTTTCGCAGTATGTGCACAATGGGTGGCCACGTAGTTTGAAATAAAGCCTTCATCCAATGGCGTACCGCCATTTTCCACATTGTGACACACTACCCACATAGTCAAGTGCTCTGCTGTTGCATACAGAGAATGACGATGCATGGATTGTGTTTCCTGACTCCATCCAATGGGAAATTTTGTCTTAATTCCACCACAGTCATTGGGATTTATTTCACACAAAGCAACTCACCTCACATCACGATATTTGGCAAGGCATGGATGCTAAGATAGAGAAAACCATTTCTTCTTGCAGTGTTTGTGCAGAACAGAATCACTTCACCCAGGCATCTATTTGAGTGGTCACGTCCGTCTGAACCACGGTAACATATCTATATTGATTTCATGGGTCCATTCTGGAACACACAATGGCTGTTGGTGGTAGGCGCATGTAGTAAATCTGAGTTTGTTGTTATCATAACATACAACACTACTGCCAGTAGAATATGACCTTTGTCCTTTATTTTTTGTCTTGCAGGACTTCCTGAAGTCTTTGTCTCAGACAATCGACTGCAATTCATGTCAGCCAATATTCTACAGTTTTGTACCACCAATGGAATACACTATATAACTACTCCTCCTTTTCACACACAGTCTAATGACAAAGCTGAAAGGTTCATTTGAACGCTAAAAAGTTAGATGGAGAATATATTAAGATTTTTCTTTCCTCTTACTGCTCCTTGCCACATGGCAGGAAGTTGCTTGCAGATTTATTATGCAGTTGTCATCACCATACGCTATTGCATCTGATGTAGTCACTGCGGAAAAAATTAAAAAAAATGGCTCCGAGCACTATGGGACTTAACTGCTGTGGTCATCAGTCCCCTAGAACTTAGAACTACTTAAACCTAACTAACCTAAGGACATCACACACACCCATGCCCAAGGCAGGATTCCAGGATTCGAACCTGTGACCGCAGCAGCAGCGCGGCTCCGGACTGGAGCGCCTAGAACCCCACGGCCACTGCAGCCGGCAAAAAAATTCACTCCACCGACTTGGATAAAGTATCAGTCACAGGATGAAGTCTTCTAAGGAACAGTGCTGGGAGCACAGTGTCATAACAAAAGCTATAGGACGTTCTTCTAATGTCGTACAAGGTTCCATTGGGCTGCATCAGTATCACCAGAACTAGCTGTGGAGGTCTTATGAGTCTGTCAGTGATACTGTCACCAAAGTTTCACCCACAGATCCACCATGCTGCTAGGGTCCACAACAGTGGTCACCTCCACCTCTCTGCCAGCTGCAGCTGGCACCATACAGAGGAATGAACATTGCACCACTGCTGCTGTGGTCTCTCCAGTTTTAAGCCTGTGTTCCTGATCACTTGCAAGGTAGATGCCAAGGTGCAGACAGGGAGCTGCCATCACTGCAGTTCTGCCCCCTCTCTCCTCATCCATATCAGCATTCAGGCCTTCCTCTCCGCACTTATCACATGACACAGCATTACACGAAGACGGTGTGGACGTTTTGGGGGAAAAATGTACTGTGGTCCAAAGGGCAAGGTGCCAAGATAGGTTGGTACCTCACGATGGAATTAAACGCAGACAGTCGCTGCCAGATGCAATTTAGAATGAGAGACAGTAGTGTACACAACCTCCAGGAGAGTTTCCATCCACCACCACATCAGCTTGCTGACACATCTGAGCACAGGCTAGTTACAAATCATTGTAAAAGACTACAGCATTATTTCTCTACTGAGCCAGCAGTGTGACAATAGTATTAGACAGAGTGAATTGTACTCTGTGAGTAGACACTACTATCTTGTTCTATTTCAAGCGATACATTAATGTTCACTAAGAGAAATAAGTACTTATGACATTCCTGTGAACTTCGATTGTTACAAAGTTAATTATTTCATCTTATTCAAGTTGTAATAAAGTTATCTGATATTTTATAATTTGTAGTATTATCTTGGCTCCTCCAGGGGTAACGTTAAGAACAAATCAGTGTACTAATAAGTGTTATTTCATGTGGTACAACACTAAGGCTTTCGACTGCATAAACCATTCTCTGCTCTTACATAAACAAAAAATGTACAGAACAAATGGTAGTGCTTTGAAATGGTTCAAATAATATTTACTACATAGAAAGCAAAAGATAGTTTTAATGGCAGCTCCAGGAAATTGTTGCTCAAAATGCAAAATTATTCACAGGGAGGCCCACAAGGTTCCATTTTAATCCCATTTCTTTCTTTCTTTTATGTAACAGGTTACTCCTAAATAAATCATCACTCTCAGTTTTATTTGCAGGCGGCACATTTGTACACACTGAACGTGAGACCACACAACAAATTCCCCAAAGATATAGTTTAGGACATTGGTTTGATGTAAATGGCTTAAAATTAAGAATGAAAAAATAAGTAACATTGTTTAAACCTAAACAATAAAACAACAGTACTTTCAAACAACCCACAAAAATCAGAAACTTAGGGAAGCAGGTCCTGTCAAATTACTGGGGACATTTACAGAAAAAGTTTATCCTGGTATTCTCATATAAGCTACCAGGTAAACAAGCTAAACAGTCTTGCATTTGCAATGATAATATTTTCCCATGCAGTGACTTGGGCACTAGGACATTTGTTTAGCATGGCTATTTTGAATATATTGTATGATATGGACTAGTCTTTTGGGGGAATGCAAGTAATATAAATTGGATAATACTAATTCAGAAAACTACTTTTAGAAATATAAGTAACAAAAGCCTAAAGATACATGCTGACCTTTATTCAGGAATCTAAAGATCGTAACTATTCCAGGTATTTAAAATTGTGTATGTCTCCCCACTACTCCAGAATTAATTGTAGAAAACCATTTTCAACATATGTGTGATACACAAAACAAAGGGAAATTCATTTTACCATTTCATAGATACTCCCAGGCCCTTCGATAAATGGCTGTGAAAATTTATAAGAAGTTAAAAGAGAAAATCTCTCACAGTATCAAACTGTGTTTAATGAAGACAAAATTTCACACCTTTCTATTTCAAAAATATTATTATTCAGTAATGGAATTTTTAAATGATGATTCTTTGTAATGTGATAAAATACTGTTTAGCTTTCGTATTAAATTAATGAAATAAATTTCCAATGATTTTTGTAAATTAAGATTAATGTAAGTTTTTTAGCACATTGAATGTATCTCAGTTGCAGTATTTACACTGATGTGTCTCCTGTGCTTTAAATCAACGATTTATTTGTGTACATAACGAGACAATAAAATTCTGATTCTGATTATGATTCTGAAGAAGTAAAATTCCCTGGAGACATTATTAATGATTTTAAAACTGACTGACATTAACATAACATGAATTTAATCTGATTGTTATGACAGTATGTAATTACTTTTCAGCATATTTTACATTGCAAAGCAAACTATTACTAGTATGATAAATTTTATAAAAATGCTTAACTTAACATACCTTTTGTGTACATCATTTCTTATTGGTTTGTCCCAGAATGATCCTATATAAACTCTTGCTGTTTCTGGTGTGTGCATTATTCTGCCTAATGACCACATAAGAGCACCGTAAACTCTCATTAACTGCTGATGATCCACTGTATCAGCTTTATTAAGCACAATTCTAATTTTATCTGTGTGAATACGTAAAACTTCAATTGCCCTTTTAAATTCATCTGAGATATCAAGCTTATGTGCATCAAACAGAAGAATAATTTGGTCAACTCGTTCAGAAAACCATTCTAAGACACCTGTGAAGTCGTATCCTCGGTCAATATGATGCATTTCTCCAGACAAAATGCCTGGTGTATCAATAATTGATATTGACTTAAGAACTTCGTTATTCATTATTGAGCATTGAAATCTATTCAAAAAATTGTTTCCAAATTTTGATAATGGTCTAAATTGCTTTTCCGGATCCATCACCAATGCATTACCAGGAATGATTCCTTCTTTCTCACCATGCATTACAACAATAAATTTGTCAGTGGTTGGTTCAGGACCAATCCGCATCCCCGGATATTCGTCATTTAGAAGGTATCTTACAAACGAAGTTTTTCCTGTGGAATACTGACCAATAAGTAAAACTGATGGTTTTGCTTTAAAATCAGATTCATACAGTTTTGGCGAGTGGAATTCATGGAACAAATATGTTTGCTCAAGAGGAAGCAGCTTCTTAGTATAAATTCTTTGGAGTCCTTCCAAAACATTTTCAAATACTTCTTCACTGTCCTGGTCTCTGCTAGTCCTGAAAATAAACATTGAGTTGCATGAATCTTCTCTGAATACTATTTAAATGTGGATGACGATAAATAATTCCACATTTGCAGCATATTTTCATTTTATTAAAGTGACTTGTAAAAATTTATCGTAATTACTGTATGAGGTTTAATAAATGTTAATATCTCCAAATTAGCAGTATTGTTACTTTGTGAAAAAAGGTCTGAAATATTTAATTTACAGTTCACAGTAGAGACAAATGAACGGACTGTTTGCAACAGTGTGTGTATTCAGTAGAGGAAATAGCAGAGGGGAAAACAACCCCATAAAGATATAAATGAGACAAATAAGTGACAAATGAACTAATTACTTTAGATCAATATGCAAAGTATGCATGGTGGACTCATATTAGGGGTATTATAATAATGCTTTGTATCAGACAAAAACAACTGACTAGTTCCGCTAAATTAGTCCAGGATGACTCAAAATCTGTTCTTGCCTTTTTTATTGTTACTCAGACCTGGAAAGCTGTGAGGTTGTGTGCGAGTCACTGACATTTCAGCCCTGACGTTCCCATATACTTGTCCTAGCTCAATAGACAGAGCCATAACACATTCAAAGCATAAAATTAAAAATTGCATGGACCAAAAGTAACATTGAGAGACGTAGGAAAAGAGTTCAAATGACATAAATATTATTAAAACGATGAAAACTGAGAAAACCAGAGTTACACATGCAGCAACCATCGCTAACAAACTCCTCAACAATTTCATATATACTTTACAAAATTTCGTGTGGATCAGTGACAAAATAGGAACTCATAAACACCATTCAGAGACTAAAGTCAAAGAAGTCTGCAGGGGATGACGAAATGTCGAGTCATATATTAAAGCATGTAAGTGAGGAAATAGCTGAAGCATTGTTGGAAATGGCACACAGCTCATTCAATGCAGGATTATTTCCAAGAAAATTAAAAATAAACTAAATAATGTCAGTATACAATAAGGGTGAAAGGATGATTCATGTATTTACAGACTAGCATCTTTAATAACTGATTTCTCATAAATATCAGAGATGTTTTCTCACAGTGGATTGATTAAAATCCTAGAGAAATTCTGATTCTGGAACAACACATTTTAACAAAAGGAAACTGTGCAGAAATGGCTCTGTCCAATTTGGAATCTGTGGCATATGTGCACATGCAGCACAATGGAAAAAAGTGTATGTTGGCTACAGAAGTCACTATGTAAGAAAAGATACTGGATTCAAGTTGTAGCTCAGGGACTTGTACTTGATTCACTATTATCCAAACTCTTTAGAAACAGTTTCAAAGTCAGTGACAAGAAAAGATATGTACTGTATGCTGATGAGATGACATTAGTAAGCATACAAAAAAACCTGAAAACAATTGAAAGAAGCGCATCTATTCAATAAACAAGACATTGTGATTGCTTATACAGAATAACTTAATTGTAAATCTAGAAAAAAAGACAGCATTGTTCCCTAATAAAAGTAATGAAGGTCACAAGGACATATTTCTAGATGAAAATCCCTTACATTGTTTTTTCTTAAAATCTGGGTGAGTTAAATAAGTTTTTTACAACATATTGTAATGTTGTCGTCGTAACTGCCGTCTGCGTCACGTCTGCTGTGCAGCGAGATACGTGAATTTAAGTATTAACTGTATTTTTCTTACTTGTCACTTCTCCCGTGTCTTTTTGCTTTTAGGAAGCTTTAATTGTCGAGTGCTAGTAATAGTGTTCCACAGATTTTGTGTTTGTTTTGAATACAGTCAGAGAGAGTCCCATTAGTCTTCCACAGTCCCAGTAGTGTCAGTGTCGTCGTAAGTGCCGTCTGCTTCACGTCTGCTGTGCAGCGAGCTGCGTTAATTTAAGTATTAACTGTATTTTTCTTACTTGTCACTTCTTCTCCCGTGTGTTTTTGCTTTTAGGAAGCTTTAATTGTCGAGTGCTAGTAATAGTGTTCCATAGATTTCGTGTTTGTTTTGAATACAGTCAGAGAGAGTCCCTTTAGTCAACCATAGTGCCAGTAGTGCTAGTGTTTATTTTCAATACAGTCCAGAGACAGGTAGTGCTATTTTCATTGTTTTCTACAAGAAGTGTCTAGCAACCACAGTTTAGTCAACTAGCAGCGCCCTTTACTGAATTAGCAGTCTAGTTAAAATTTGATTAACTCTCTACAGTAAATTGATTTCTTAGGATGGATAGGATGTGTGACTGCTGTGTACGGACGCAGGAGGAGCTGGCCACTGTTCACGAACTGATGAACGTGTTGATGGACGCCGTAAGCCGTCGTCAGGCTGCTGCCTCGGAGTGTAGCAGTGGGGAGTCTGGTGCGTCGCATGGTACACCCCAGGTGTTACATGCTTCACCCACTGTCCCTGCTGTCGAGACATCTTCACGGGTACCGGGCTCCGTTGGGCCACCCTCCGTTGTTCGCGGAGCACGAGGCGGAGGGTCAATGTGGAAGCTGGCTGTGTGGCATCACCCGCTCTGCCTGTGAGTGGACATGTGGCTGCTCCTTCAGCAAGGTCCGAGCAGGCACGCGGGGGGAGGGGTTTATTAGTTATTGGGAGCTCCAACGTTAGGTGGGTGATGGAGCTCCTTAGGGAAATAGCGGAAAGGTCAGGGAAGAAGGCCAGTGTTCACTCTGTCTGCTTGCCGGGGGGTTTCATCCGAGATGTGGAGGAGGCCCTGCCGGCGAAGACAGAGAGCACTGGGTGCACCCGACTGCAAATTGTTGCTCGTGTCGTCACTAATGACTCCTGCCGTCTGGGTTCAGAGGTCATCCTTAGTTCGTACAGGTGGTTTGCGGAATTAGTGAAGGCAGGTAGCGTCGCTCGTGGGGTGGAATCTGAGCTAACTATTTATAGTATCGTTCCCAGAACCGATCGCGGTCCTCTGGTTTGGAGCCGAGTAGAAGGCTTAAACCAAAGGCTCAGACGATTCTGCGGAGATCTGGGGTGCAAATTTCTCGACCTCTGCTATCGGGTGGAGAAATGTAGGGTCCCCCTAAATAGGTCAGGCGTGCACTACACGCCAGAAGCGGCTACAAGGGTAGCAGAGTACGTGAGGAGTGCACATGTGGGTTTTTTAGGTTAGAGAATTCCCTCCCTAGGCCCGACAAGACGCCTCCTGAGACGCGGAAAGGTAGGAGTAGGCGAAATGCAACAGGGAATAACAATATTAATGTGCTAATAGTAAACTGCAGGAGCGTCTATAAAAAGGTGAACTGCTCTCATTAATAAACGGTCACAATGCCCACATAGTAGTAGGGACAGAAAGTTGGCTGAAACCAGACGTAAACAGTAATGAAATCCTAAACTCAGATTGGAATGTATACCGCAGAGACAGGCTGGACAGTGAAGGGGGAGGCGTGTTTATAGCGATAAGAAGTGCAATAGTATCGAAGGAAATTGACGGAGATCCGAAATGTGAAATAATTTGGGTGAAGGTCACGGTTAAAGCAGGCTCAGACATGGTAATTGGATGTCTCTATAGGCCCCCTGGCTCTGCAGCTGTTGTGGCTGAGCACCTGAAGGATAATTTGGAAAATATTTTGAGTAGATTTCCCCACCATGTTATAGTTCTGGGTGGAGATTTTAATTTGCCAGATATAGACTGGGAGACTCAAACGTTCATAACGGGTGGCAGGGACAAAGAATCCAGTGAAATTTTTTTAAGTGCTTTATCTGAAAACTACCTTGAGCAGTTAAACAGAGAACCGACTCGTGGCGATAACATATTAGACCTTCTGGTGACAAATAGACCCGAACTATTTGAAACAGTTGACGCAGAACAGGGAATCAGCGATCATAAAGCGATTACTGCATCGATGATTTCAGCTGTAAATAGAAATATTAAAAAAGGTAGGAAGATTTTTCTGTTTAGCAAAAGTGACAAAAAGCAGATTACAGAGTACCTGACGGCTCAACATAAAAGTTTTGTCTCAAGTACAGATAGTGTTGAGGATCAGTGGACAAAGTTCAAAACCATCGTACAATATGCGTTAGATGAGTATGTGCCAAGCAAGATCGTAAGAGATGGAAAAGAGCCACCGTGGTACAACAACCGAGTTAGAAAACTGCTGCGGAAGCAAAGGGAACTTCACAGCAAACATAAACATAGCCAAAGCCTTGCAGACAAACAAAAATTACACGAAGCGAAATGTAGTGTGAGGAGGGCTATGCGAGAGGCGTTCAATGAATTCGAAAGTAAAGTTCTATGTACTGACTTGGCAGAAGATCGTAAGAAATTTTGGTCTTATGTCAAAGCGGTAGGTGGATCAAAACAAAATGTCCAGACACTCTGTGACCAAAATGGTACTGAAACAGAGGATGACAGACTGAAGGCCGAAATACTAAATGTCTTTTTCCAAAGCTGTTTCACAGAGGAAGACTGCACTGTAGTTCCTTCTCTAGACTGTCGCACAGATGACAAAATGGTAGATATGGAAATAGACGACAGAGGGATAGAGAAATAATTAAAATCGCTCATAAGAGGTAAGGTCGCTGGACCTGATGGGATACCAGTTCGATTTTACACAGAGTATGTGAAGGAACTTGCCCCCCTTCTTGCAGCGGTGTACCGTAGGTCTCTAGAAGAGCGTAGCGTTCCAAAGGATTGGAAAAGGGCACAGGTCATCCCCGTTTTCAAGAAGGGACGTCGAACAGATGTGCAGAACTATAGACCTATATCTCTAACGTCGATCAGTTGTAGAATTTTGGAGTACATATTATGTTCGAGTATAATGACTTTTCTGGAGACTAGAAATCTACTCTGTAGGAATCAGCATGGGTTTCGAAAAAGACGGTCGTGTGAAACCCAGCTCGGGCTATTCGTCCACGAGACTCAGAGGGCCATAGACACGGGTTCACAGGTAGATGCCGTGTTTCTTGACTTCCGCAAGGTGTTCGATACAGTTCCCCACAGTCCTTTAATGAACAAAGTAAGAGCATATGGACTATCAGACCTATTTTGTGATTGGATTAAAGAGTTCCTAGATAACAGAACGCAGCATGTCATTCTCAATGGAGAGAAGTCTTCCGAAGTAAGAATGATTTCAGGTGTGCCGCAGGGGAGTGTCTTAGGACCGTTGCTATTCACAATATACATAAATGACCTTGTGGATGACATCGGAACTTCACTGAGGCTTTTTGCGGATGATACTGTGGTATATCGAGAGGTTGTAACAATGGAAAATTGTACTGAAATGCAGGAGGATCTGCAGCGAATTGACGCATGGTGCAGGGAATGGCAATTGAATCTCAATGTAGACAAGTGTAATGCGCTGCGAATGCATAGAAAGATAGATCCCTTATCATTTAGCTACAAAATAGCAGGTCAGCAACTGGAAGCAGTTAATTCCATAAATTATCTGGGAGTAAGCATTAGGAGTGATTTAAAATGGAATGATCATATAAAGTTGATCGTTGGTAAAGCAGATGCCAGATTGAGATTCATTGGAGGAATCCTAAGGAAATGCAATCCGAAAACAAAGGAAGTAGGTTACAGTACGCTTGTTTGCCCACTGCTTGAATACTGCTCAGCAATGTGGGATCCATA
The DNA here is from genome assembly GCF_023864275.1 of Schistocerca cancellata. Classification (NCBI taxonomy): domain Eukaryota; kingdom Metazoa; phylum Arthropoda; class Insecta; order Orthoptera; family Acrididae; genus Schistocerca; species Schistocerca cancellata. The sequence continues at coordinate 118,853,315 of NC_064629.1, read as the reverse complement.
CCAGATAGGGCTGATAGAAGAGATAGAGAAGATCCAACGGAGAGCAGCGCGCTTCGTTACAGGATCATTTAGTAATCGCGAAAGCGTTACGGAGATGATAGATAAACTCCAGTGGAAAACTCTGCAGGAGAGATGCTCAGTAGCTCGGTACAGGCTTTTGTTGAAGTTTCGAGAACATACCTTCACCGAAGAGTCAAGGAGTATATTGCTCCCTCCTACGTATATCTCGCGAAGAGACCATGAGGATAAAATCAGAGAGATTAGAGCCCACACAGAAGCATACCGACAATCCTTCTTTCCACGAACAATACGAGACTGGAATAGAAGGGAGAACCGATAGAGGTACTCAATGTACCATCCGCCACACCATCAGGTGGCTTGCGGAGTATGGATGTAGATGTAGATGTAGACGTTCTTATCTGCATTGTTCTATTATCATTTAGCTCTCACATCCTTTCTTGTTCCGTTAGATCTCATTTCCTTTCATGTTTCGACTGAACTTCAAAGAGACCATTTTATTCCATAGCTATGCACGTCAAGTCGCCATTATTCGGATGCAGTTTTAAACTGAAATTTTGTTTCAATGTGTGTAAAAATATTTTGCTATTTTGGTATCTATACTCTGCTTCAATTCTACATCAAAGTCACGAACACCCTAATCCATTATGGTTCGTACAATATTATCCTTGTTAGCCACAAACTGTACTCAGTTAGAAGGCTGAAAATTACAACACTGGTTGTAGTTACTTATAAGATTCATACAAAAAAGACCAAGTTTGATCGAAACATACATACTGAAAGGCAGTTGTGATCTTTTTGCCCTGACACACAGTTCTGCCGTACGAGTGGCTGGTTGGACTGGAAAATGCTTCAGGCTCAAACAATATACACTGCCAGAAATTGCCACTGTTGCCGTGAATGTTGTCAAATTGTTATAACAAAATGCATATCCTGAGACAGCTTTATGTTGACAACACTGCAGTAACTGCCTTTCCCCACGTGATGTATCACCTCTCTTCCAAATAAAGAGCCATTTTAGCAGATTACTCAGTATATATACACTGAAGTGCCAAAGAAACTGGTATAGGCATGAATATTCATATACGGAGATATATAAACAGGCAGAATACGGCGCTGCTTTCAGCAACGCCTACGTAGGACAACAAGTATCTGGGGCAGTTGTTAGATCGGTTACTGCTGTTACAGTGGCAAGTTATCAAGATTTAAGTGAGTTTGAACGTGGTGTTATAGTCAGCGCATGAGAGATGGAACACAGCATATCTGAGATAACGATGAAGTGGGGATTTTCCCTTATGACCATTTCACGAGCGTACGATGAATATCAGGAATTCGGTAAAACATCAAATCTCTGACATCGTGCGACCGGAAAAAGATCCTGCAAGAATGGGACCAACGACAACTAAAGAGAATCGTTCTATGTATCCTAAGTGCAACCCTTCCGCAAATTGCTGCAGATTTCAGTTCTGGGCCATCAACAAGTGTCAGCGTGTGAAACATTGAATGAAGCATCATCGATATGGGCTTTTGGAGCCAAAGGTCCACACATGTACCCTTGATGACTGCACGAGACAAAGCTTTACACCTTACCTGGGCCCGTCAACACCGTCATTGGATTGCTAATGACTGAAAACATGTTGCCTGGTCGGACAAGCCTCGTTTCAAATTGTATCGATCGGATGGATATGTACAGGTATGGAGACAGCTTCATGAATCCATGGACCCTGCATGTCAGCAGGGGACTTTTCAAGTTGTTGGAGGCTCTGTAATTGTGTGGGGTGTGTGCAGTTGAAGTTATATGGGACCCCTGATATGTCTAGATACGACTCTGACTGTTGACACATACTTAAGCATTGTGTCTGATCACCTGCAGCCATTCATGCCCATTGTGCATTGCGATGGACGTGGGAAATTCCAGCAGGACAATGCGACGCACCACACGTCCAGAATTGTTACAGAGTGGCTCCAGGACCACTCTTCTGAGTTTAAGCACATCCGTTGGCCACCAAACTCCCCAGACATGAACATTATTGATCATATCTGAGATGCTTTGCAACATGCTGTTCAGAAGAGATCTCCACCACCTCGTACTCTTATGGATTTATACACAGCCCTTCAGGATTCATGATGTCAGTTCCCTCCAGCACTTTTTCAGACATTAATCAAGTCCATGCCATGTCATGTTGCAGCATTTCTGCATACTCACCGGGGTCCTATACAATGTTAGTCAGGTGTACCAGTTTCTTTGGCTCTTCAGTGTATATTGGCAGTGAATGGGCATTGATTTAAATCACTGGGGAAAGTTTACAATTTGTGCAAGTCCAAGATTCGAACCCAGGTCTCCTGGTTGCTAAGCAGATGCTCTGACCACTGAGCCATCCAGACACAGTAGTCATCGGAACTGCATGGACAACCCTCGCACATCTCCTGCCAGACTCAAATTCTCAACTTAACGACGCACTACCAATGTAGTGTCCCTTGCCCACTATTCTCATTACGCAAAGCATTTCGCTTATTACTGTAAGAGTTTGAACCTGGTTTGCATCTACATTGAAGATATCATTGGCAGTCCAAAAGAATGGACACCACACATACATAATTAAGGAAAGTACAGCCAATGATCTCTTCATTGCAGATGCACGCCAGGCTCGAACTCTTATGGGAATCAGCAAAACGCCATGAGTAATAAGGATAATAAGCAAGGGGCACTACATTCATAGTGTGTGGATAAGTTGAGAATTTGGGGTAGCCCACATAGATGTGACAATCACTGTGTCCAGATGGCTCAGTGGTCAGAGCATGTGCCAAGTAGAAGACCAGGGATGAATCTTGGTCCAGGACAAATCTGCAACTTCCCCATTGATTCAAATCAATGCCCACTTGCAGCCATTGTCTGTAATACCTTTATGTCATACTCAGCATATAGTTTTTTTGCTGATGTATATCCTACAGATTCATGTGGCACATTATACACATTCAAAAAAAATCAGTGCTGTCTGTGTCTCTTCCACAGATTTAAAGACAATTTACAATTCTATTTTGTTCGGTAAAAGACATAACTTTTAGATACCATAATTAAACTGAAATGGCTATTTTTGTGGTTCTTGCTGAAGAGTACTGAGCTTAGTACCCTGCAGCAATTATGCATTATGCTTATTGTTCAGGCCATTCTTCGTTACAAAGAATTTCACATGATAGAATCATATACGTTGTAAAAAATCATGTACATTTTGTGGCATTTGTTTATTGATATTTTTGTATTTGGGTTAACAGCTGAAATGTTACATGTAAAACTGGGAAATGTATAACATTACTAAAGATTTCCGGTCATGTGAGAGATTCCATTCATTCTGAAGAAGTCGCTAAGATACACCTAATTAATCTTCAGAAGGTCTGCATCATGATTTTCTTGGTATCAATGATAATCAACACCTGAGAGTGAAGCACTGACTGTACATGATGGTTCTGATGACACATACTGTAAGAATTAATTTGATCTGACCTTGATTCTTGTATGTGGATGTGTACATATCATGGTCTGCACATAAAAAATAGAATAATGTATGATACTTGGTACCTCTGGGGTGGTACTGAAATAAAGTGTTGTTAATAAGGAGACTGTTTCTCTTCATACCTTTATCCTGTTTGAGGATAAACTTTTAACGTAAATATCCAGTTGAGAATTTCTGTATTAATTGGAGTATGTACATTCTGACAGTTTTAATGGCTCAGCTACTTCCCACAAGTAAAGCATCAGTACCCAGTGAAGTCCTCTATAAAAGTGCATTTTCAAGCATTGTAGTACAGAACTGGTAGTCATGTATATGTTGCTCTACGCACTGCATTTCAATCTTTACAACTGCATTTTTGCACAATTATTGCTCATTTGTGCCAAAAGTAATGCACTAACCAAGAAAGCAAGATATTTAATTGAAATTGTTTTAAACACTACAGTATTCTTTCTGATTTTATTTTTCTAGCTTTCCTTGTTTAATTTTCCAGAATTCGCTACGTTTGTAAGGAATATGAACATAAGGTACACACATCTGTAATACAACTAACAGACTGAAAGTAGAGGAAAGTGTTGTATCTTGGAATGCACTTCTAACTTTCACCTCTAGGCAGCCCTGTAATAGAAGTTTAATATATCTTCTTATTCCATAATGAAATGATAGCATCCACATTTTGTATGCTGCAGTCTTTTTCTGAAATTACAAAAATTATCCAGAAAAGTAAGATTTTTCCAAATGTGAAAAAATGTTCCAAGGTATAAGTTGGTCATATGCTGTGGAATAAGTATTCTGTTGAAATTTAAAGGTAGGACAATTGAGGAAATCTTGCCAATACCGTATTTAATTGTCTATATGTTACATTATAACTCTAATAAATACCAATAGTCAATAAATAACATCAAATTAGGTGGAAGTATTAGCAAAATCTATTTACAAGTTTAATACATTGTAAATAGAAGCTGTTGTAAACTAACTCAAATTTTCATTTTGAATGCAGTTGAAAGGTTTAAGAACACAAAGAAAGTCAACTCATTTGCAAATATCACATGCTCCATGGTAGAACTTCTGTAGCTGAAGAATTAATGATATTGTCCAAATAGCTTTATATACACTATTAATAGATGAGTACACAGCATTGCCAGAGTATGGATATGTTGCTATCTTGTATTAGTCCATCTTCTCCTTCTATTTCTCTCTCTCCATGACCTCCTTCGCCCCTCTCTATCCACCTCCTGCACTACATCTCTCTGTCCACCTTCTCCACTTCATTCTCTCTCCATTTCCTCCTGTTCTCCTTCTCCTCTCTGTCCATCTCTTCCTCTCACCTGCCTTGTCTGGATTCTCTGCTTTTCTTCCTTTGTTATCTCCTCCTCTCTTCACTCTCTGTCTATCTTCTCCTCTTCTCTTTCTCTGTCGATTTCCTCCTCCCCCTCTAATTGTTCACCTTCTCCTCCTCCTCTCTCTGTGTGTCACTTCTTCCTCTCATCTCTTTCCATCTCCTCCTCTTTTCTTTCTCTGTCTATATCCTCCTCTCCCATCTCTTTGTCCTTTTCCCCCTCCCACTCTCTTTGTCCATATTCTCCTCCCACCTATCCGTGCCAATACGATCTTTCCTGTCTCTGTCTGTCCAACTTCTCCTCCCCTGCTCCCTCTATGTTACCACTTTCAATGCAATAGGAGGCTTGTGGTTCTTACCCCAACAGAATTTCTTTCCAAATCGTAAATTGTATGTGTACCAAATTTGGGTGAAATCATTCCAGATGTTTAGGACGACCTTTTTACCTGGGGTTTTACCCAAGTACATATTACATATATATTAAAATTTTTTCACATGTATTTGCACACATATTTCACCTGTATCTCTACAAAATTTCACCATGCAGTTTGATTTTCAATGTTTATGATGATGTAACTCCTGAAATATGTATCAGCCAGCTCTAGCATGATTTTCTAGGTTACTGAAGTCATCAATTAACCGTCAATGACGTCATTGATGACATCATCGATGAATAGTTGGATTCCCTCCCCCCCTCCCCCTACCACCACCACCATTGAGAAAGGTCAATTGCCCAATATGTAAAACAGAGGGGTTACAAGTTTTGTCGAAAAATTCAAAAAAAATAGCCCAACTATGCTAGTGTGGAAGTAGAGCTGCTGTTCCAAATATGAAATGGTGCGAAATTCAAGCTGGTGCATTGTCATACTGGCTGACTTGGAGTACTGGAAGATGCTCTATGACGCCACAATTCAAGACCGAGACGCCAGAATACAAGATGACAATGAAAAATAGCTGAACTGAATAAAATAAGGCCTACAGAATATTGCTAACTTGGAATACTGGAACAGGCTCTATGATGACTTGCAATACTGGCGCAGTCTTGCATTGACATAGGAATAAGAGACTGTGGACCTGGATGAAATATGGCTGACATAAGATGGGCGACCTGGATAAAATATGGCTGACATGGAAGTTTGATACAGACTTAATCTGACATCACAAGCCAAGCAAGATTTTGAATACTGGCAGAGTCTTGCTATTACACACATCAAAAAAAGTTTTGCATCACCCCGGGTCCCAGAACTCCTGAAGATAGATGTTGACTGAGGATATTGCATCACAGACACAGTTCCTTTGATTATTCAGAGATGTCAATAAACCCGTCCAAAGATGTAAACAACCATGCACGAGCAGCGCCTATTAGACAGAGAGGGTCCGACAGCCGATCAGTTCCAGTCATTCCACCGCAAAGGAGGTACACGGCTTGTGGTGTCTGTAATTCAGCCACGCCTAGACGGTCAATACCGCGGTTCGATCGCGTCCGCATTGTTACATTGTGCCAGGAAGGGCTCTCAACAGGGGAAGGGTCCAGGCGTGTCGGAGTGCACCAAAGCGATGTTGTTCGGACATGGAGGAGATACAGAGAGACAGGAAGATCTTAGAAGTTCGTCATGAGCCAAAAATGAGTTTAAAATTCTAGTACTGTCGTGCATGATGTAACAGATATTAGACTGATTGGAACATATTTTTTTCTAGCTGATGACAAAATACTTACAGGAAATGTAGCTTAGGCTATACTGTTGCAGGATTTTCACAACAAGTACGGATACTTTAGTGATGTGAAAACGCGTGTGTGCCCCAATTTCTTGGTATGTATAAAAGAGACAAATCTTCATTTTGCTTGAGAATTTCGAGGTGTATGGTCAACAACTTCACTTTCTCAGACTTGGGAAAGTAGAGTTTTTAAACTCGGGGAGTCTATGTCCAGGTAGGGTCGGTTAGAACTACTTATACATGCAAGCCACAGCTGTTTGTTTTTCAATGCACTGTGGTCAGCAGCAGTGGTGGCCACGAGGAGGCAGCGACTGGAAGTAACAGATCAGCTCAGCCTGACATGGGTGTTTAGATACAACAAATGCGACGAATTGTCTGCACTTCGCTGCAGCAGCAGGGGCTAGCAATGGCAATAGAAGAGAAGCGTTCAGTATGGCGGGTGTGTGGATGCTGCAGGTTTGACGTGCGGCTGCTGGCATAGCCGATATGTATGCAGGTGTTTCCTCACTGGCGCTCGCAGGATGGTATGATGTCCTTACCGGCGGCAGATGGGGCGACATTGACTCCTAGCAGTCAGCGGACGGCGAGCTCTTCGCAATCGCAAGTTTATGTGATCGGTTGGATTTTTACACATGATCTGTTTAGTGGTAACATGGTGCTGGAGGGGGGTGTTTGTGCTCTCAAACGGCGGTGCATACAACACCTTGGATATATTTAGCACTACGTTCTATTTGTGGGCGATATTTCATTACTTCATTTATATAAAGTTTGCGTGTGATACTCAAATGTTGAAATTATGTGATTTTTTAATCTTATGGGACTTAACTGCGAAGGTCATCAGTCCCTAAGCTTACACACTACTTATCCTAAATTATCCTAAGGACAAACACACGCACCCATTCCCGAGGGAGGACTCGAACCTTCTCCGGGACCAGCCGCACATTCTGCTGTATCGCAGAAAGAACACCCAGCTTCTCATAGCCCTATTACATCACCTCATTCAAACACAGAGAAGAGTTGATAGTGGCGTCTATTTCACCTCAAAGGCATTCTTGACTAACATCAACTCACCACCGCCAGTATGAAAGCTTATTGCCCTCAAATATTACAGGTTGCATTTAAAGCAAACCTGACTTCAATCTGCATAGAGGTGCTAAATTTCAATGGGCATCATCTTTCAGATGTAGAAACACATCTACCAACTTTCCTTTATGTGGCGCAGCTCCTTCTTGGTGTAGTGATTTCTTTTTCCTTCAGTGTATGTACAAAGTTGTTATAGTCAATGCGCCTTTCAGACAATCAGATAGTATGAGTCACAGACATTGGGAAGCTATGTGGAAAATATCTATGTTATTCACATTTGATTCCATTGTTCCTCTTGATGCTTGGGTATTTCTTAGACACAAATATTGCAACTTGTAAAAAAATATCAATTTATTACAGTTTTGTAGTTTCACCTCACATGTTATATATCAATGCTTTGACATATCGACCATACTCATCATGCATGCTGAAATTAAAAAAAAACAGTCAGTCTTCTTCTTCGTTCACTATGTGACAGTATTTTGCAAGTAATTGTTTCTGGATAGTATGAATTCAACACATATTGCATCGCAACCTCTGCTAAAAGAAGTATATCATCTTACATAGCTCACAATACATGCACTTATATAGCTACCTAACATCGTCTTCATGAGCTTTACATTTTGATATACACACCAACTCGCCATTTCCTTAGTCTGTTCACTACAGCACATGCTGCGTCTGGGAAACCATGAAGGTTCACAACTCTTTGATGCTTTAGAAATATGTGCCAGTTTGCTGCACAGTTTCTTCCACTCATTTTGAATGAGAGTCACCTTCATGCCTGATGAAACCTTCTCAGTTTCCACTATACCTTCTAGGTGATTATCAAGTGCTGTCCCAACGTTAACACACACAGATAGACCTGTTGGTGGTTAAATGATACATACTGACAAACAGTAACACCGCTTTGACAGCTCAATACCAACTACATTGATGGACTGCTGGGTTTATGCATATATCCCAAAAAAACTTGCTATCTACCAGTCATGACAGTCCACATCTGTTTGTGTTATGTGGCTGATTTTTTTAAGCAACTGCATCATGTGGTTGCTGCTAGCATTATATAGGTTGGTATACTCCATTTGAGTGTAGCCATATGTGGAAGTGAAACATGGACAGTAAATAGTTTGGACAAGAAGAGAATAGAAGCTTTCGAAATGTGGTGCTACAGAAGAATGCTGAAGATTAGATGGGTAGATCACATAACTAATGAGGAGTTATTGAATAGAATTGGGGAGAACAGGAGTTTGTGGCACAGGTTGACTAGAAGAAGGGATCGGTTGGTAGAACATGTTCTGAGGCATCAAGAGAGCACCAATTTAGTATTGGAGGGCAGCATGGAGGGCAAAAACAGTAGACGGAGACCAAGAGCTGAATACACGAAGCAGCTTCAGAAGGATGTAGGCTGCAGTACGTACTGGAAGATGAAGCAGCTTGCACAGGATACAGTAGCAGGGAGAGCTGCATCAAACCAGTCCCAGGACTGAAGACCACAACAACAACAACTCCATTCGAATATGTAAAAAAACAGTTTTGGGGAGGAAGATGTATCTCTCTCAGGAACATAAGGCTATATTGGAACATGTATTTAGGGTTACAATCATTTTTTACTCGATCAATATGTGACAGTGAGATAGAAGGGAAGCAATAACACTGGTGGGGTTTACCCTCCACCATGCACTGTACAGAGGCTTCTGGTGTATTTGTTTCGATGTAGGATAAATTGAGCTGTAGGCTGCTGCAATGCACCCTAGGGACAAGTCTTAGACCACTTGCCCCTGGTTTTATCGTATTTTGAAATATGAACAAAAACATATTAAGTAACATAAAGATGAAGGTTTAATTAATTCGTTTGTTTTCAGAGCACTGCTAGTGCTTGTAGTGTCATATTTAATTTAATATTTATGACATGTACAAAATTTCTGTTAGATTTATCATTATCACATATTTTATGTTTGTTAGCTTTTATATCAATCGGGTAAGCAATAGTTCAGGATGGATATATAGGTAGATTGTACTATTACCTATATATCACAGCACTAATCCATTCAACTGTCTACATCCACTACCAGTGCTATGACACATATTTGAAATTTTTACCACTTGTATTGTTTGATAGAGACGCAGATACCGCCTGATTTTCGCTTTTTCCTCTTTTTTTTCTCTCAAAAACACGCTTTATGCATCTGAAATACTTCTTTTTCACAATCATTCTTGGGCTATATATCAAATATGCAACAGATACATAGTTGAATGTACAGAACACACATCTTTCTCTAAATTATATTAATAATGCATATGAGCATGCAAATCTAATATTACTCATAGTTCGTTATTACACACTCACAGAATGGACCTACTTACAATTTGGTGAGCTAAACTTCATTTTCCTTTTTGTTACATACTTTTTATAGCCATTCCTTTACACCTTCCTCCCATAATGGCAGTAGTAGGAAAGGTTGGCAGGAGCATAATTTGTTAGTGTGGGATGCATATATTGAGGGACAAGAATACATTCACAGACTAACCTATTGTTCACTTTTGATCGACAGGTCCTTAACCTATTCTTCTGCTAAGTGGTTTATGACCCCCTGGAGATAATCTGTCCTTTCAAGAAACCCCCCACCCCTCCCTCACCTCCTCCCTCACCACTCTGGGAACTCCCCTAGCTGATACAAGTATGCTTCCAGGCCTGAGTTATTTGAATAGCCTCCTCCCACTCTAACAATCTGATTCACTAATTAATTGAATAGATCAATTAATTAACCCCTCCCCCTGGGAAACCCCCACACCTCCCCCTCCCCTGCCCACCCCAGAAACAGGTGGGAAAAAGACTCAGTTGATTGGCCATTCTGTGGGAAATCGATTTCAGTGTATGGAATATTGCTTAAAAAATGATTGTTAGACAAAGCAATGTGTAGAATATTGTTTATTTAAACAATTTATAGGATAGAAGGTGGTGTATGGAACATAGTTTATTTATTAAGAATTTGGTAGGAAATCCATTTCTGTGTATGGAGTGTTGTTTAAACAATTTCTGGTAGGCAAGACAATGTGTGGAATGTTGTTTATTTAAACAATTTATGGGATGCAGGGCAGTGTTTTGCATATAGTTTATTTATCCAGATAAGGGATTTGTCGAGAAATTGACTGTAGTGTATGGAATACTGGTTATTTTTACAATTTCTACGTGAGAAGGCAGTGTGGACTATTTAAAGAATTGCAGCGCTTTTTTACTTTGATCATGCATGAAAACGTTGAATGAGCTTAGTTTATATTTGCTGCCACAGTCAGAAATGTTAAGGCCTGTTTTTCCTTACTTTTCGAAGCACACTGATGTCTAAGTGTACACATAAAATCAGTGCAATGACCTATCTAAAAGTTCACTACATATTTCGGAACCCATTTCCTACAAATATTGGTCTGGAGAGGCTCTAAAGACACAGCATCTTACCACCTGTCAGAACCAGGGGCAGCTGGTCTGCTTGGACTTCTCTCTGAACACTTGCACACAGGAGACTTCATGCGACTCTCTGACGTCAAGGAACTTACTGTAGATACATTGCTCGACCACCGTCTTGGTTAACCAGTCTGTAGACACTCCTATGCCGCCCCCTCCCTCCCACCCCACAAAGGATGTCTTGTGACTCGCTGACATCAAGGAACGTCGTGTGAATGGAGATTTCTTATAGATCCTTACTCACTTTACCAACAAATTTGGGAAATACGGAAGCGTCCGATCTAACCCGTCGGCTTTGACCCATGACGTCACAAATATAGCGGAAACGACAATTCCAGTATGGCGGATATAGAAACGTTGCATACGTATCACAAAGACGAAAACACATAGAAAAAGAACACACACAAAGGTTTCACAAGAACAATCTGCTAACATTGATAGCAAACAAAGATAATAATAAACAAGTGGTACTCAAGGCCAGGCAGGGGGGGGGGCTGCGCCCCCCCCCCCCTGACCCCCCCAGCCCACCCCGCCAAAAAAAACTCCCAACCTAACCTCGTATTCAGGGCTACGCTACAGATCAATGTGTAGGTCAATCAAAAGATAAAAAAAAGAAACAAATAAAAAAAAAATAAAACAACAATATTGATTCATTAGACATTACGAGTAGCGACAAAACATATAGACCATAAAGATTGAAATGACGTCACACACCACAACACCCTTACGTCATGGGTCAAAGCCGACGCGTGAGATCGGATGTTTCTGTTGACCCCAAATTTGCTGCACTGGTGTAGTAGCAGTACCCAACACTTTCTGCAGACACACAGGTCACAAGAATGTCAGCAGCAAACTATTTTGTACAGATCGAGAAACATAAAGCAGTCATATTGCACTGCAAAACAGTCTACAGATCATGAATGGGATGAAGTGTGGTATAGTAGCGACAGTTTGGCACAGCCATGAAGGTCAATACCGCCCAATGGCCTAATTACAGATCAAGTTACTAAATACCACCGACTATGAACCAGATATTGGCCTCCTTTCGATCTCATGGCTTCCAAACAATGGCGTCCTGTCATCCATCACAATATCACGGATTTTTTCAATGATTTCTGGAGTTGTAACCTCCACAGCGCTTCCAGAACGTTCAGCATCACTTGTGCCCATATGGCCACACCAAAAATTTGGAAACCACTTATAACCTGTTCTAATCGAAGGTGCAGAGTCACCATAATGTTTATCAAGCTTCTCTTTAGTCTCCAGAGGCGTTTTGCCTTTCACAAAGTACTGTTTAATCACCACACGAAATTCTTTTCGTCCATTTTTTGACAATCACTCGACTTCCTTGATTCACACGAATGCCAAACACAAAGAAATAAACCAATATGGCTGAAACGTGCTGTTAGTTATTTCCAGAGATGCTACTAACTAAATATGACTTCGATATGCGCCAGTGGTGCCATCTTTCAGACTTTGAGCGGACTTTTCAAACGCCTCTCATATGATAGTTAGTTGCAAAAGTGCTTCTACACTATTTTCATTAGGTAACCTACCTACAATATGATACATTCACTATCTCAATTGCCACCTAGAACTCAATGTCCAATGAACATCGATGTAACTAGATGGGTCTTTCAGACCAAGCAGCCACTTCAATGATGTATGATCAGTCAAAAATGTAAGTCCTCTACCACACAAGTAACCTTGGAAATATGTAATATTACGTATGACCACTAAAATTTCCTTTTCAGTTGTTGAGTAGTTACATTTTGCCATATTTAACTGCCTCAAAGCATACGCTACCAGATACTCCTGTCCATCAATCACCTAACCCAAATACAGCTGACTGCCTAGTTAGAAGAGTCACTATATAGGATAAACTCTTTCTTAAAATATGGGAAAACCAATACGTGACCTGAAATCAACGCTTCCTTCAATTTCTTGAATGCTACCTGACACTCCTATGTCCAGTGAAACTTAACATACTTTTTGAGTAATCTGTTCAAAAGTTTGGTTTTTTTTTTTTTTTTTTTTTTTTTTTGCGAAATCCTCAGAGGACATACGCTGGCTGTGCACTAGCTCCCCGTATTATTGACGCTTCCGTAGTCCTATGGCCGCTATACGATAGCCTCACTGGAACTTTGTCAGTCAGTCAGTCAGTGGGCAGCTATTGAACTGATCTTCATCACCAATATTGGGTCATGGTTCTCTCAAATTCAAAGGCCCATCATTCTCTCCAGTTCAAGACTCAGAATGGCAGCATGACTAAATGGTTTGAACCTCTACACTTGATTATTTATACCTTTATAGCAACGCTTCTGACGTATTCCTAATGGGGGGGCGGGGGTGGAGAGGGTGAGTAAATCTCCTTCCTACTACTTGTCTTGTCAGCTTTTCCAAGCTCGCTCTGCCCGAAGCATGGGTTGCTAGACACAGTTAAATTTGCAGTATGTGAGTTTCTCGATAGCAAGGAAGTACCCGAGTTACAAAGTATTACTTCATACTTTGTCACACCATGTTAGCTGTTCCATGCACTTCCATCTGCCTGGAGTGTTTTGCTGAAACTTCAGCAATACTATCCAGTGACCTATGTGATTAGCACATCAGCCAGGTTGGCATCTACTGCCTGGCTGTGGTAGGAGTAAAACTTTAAAAAGTTCACAATTCATGTACTGAATTTTTCTGACATGCAGCTATATGCCTGAACAGGTTCATATCATTTTACCTCCAAATGGGACGCAAGCAGGAGACTGGAATCGAAAAACATGGTGTAATTTTAGCTCTGCATCAAGAAGGCTATTTTAGTAGGACAATAGCAACAAAAGTTGGCATAGCCTAATCTTCAGTGGAGTATGAATTGCAGCAGTTCAAGCAAACTGATGCCAGTGCTACGATTTTGCTGTCTGCAAGATCCCAAGAAATATCATACAGGTAAGTTACATTCATATACAGAGTAAACATCAGAAGACTCATACTGCACCTGAAACCCGCAAGGAAGTGAATAGTACACAAGCCGCTCAAATCTCAATCTCAACACTGTAGCACTGTCTGCTTGAACAAGGTTTAAAGGGGACCATGGTAGCCAGACAACCTTTATCATAAGAACAAACTAAGGTGAAAATTTCAATTGCCACAACTATGTAAAAGTTGAAGCATGCAGCAAAGGTCGAAGGTGCTGTTCACAGACTACTCTACGTTTAAAATATTTGGAATCCATTGTAGAAAAATGTTTGTTTATAAAGTTCATGGATAACATAGGAAGAGTCAGTGGGTGATACCCAAGGTAAAGCATGGTGGAGGATCAGTCATGGAGTAAGGCTTCTTTGCAGGAGATAATGTCGGTGATCCACTAAGATTTAATGCAACATTTAAAATGGAAGGATATCGCAGGGTACTGATCAAAAATACAGTTCCACTGACCAGAGACGTATTGATCGTAAGTCTGTTCTGCAGCAGGACAGTGATCTTGAACATGATTCTAAATTGTACAGAGGTTATGTCAATAGAAAAGAAAAATATGAGGAACTAAAAAACTTGATTCAGCTGAGTCAGACCCCTGACTTAAATCCCACTGAACGCTTATGGGATCATCAGAAAACTGAGGTCATTTGATGTTGAAGAATTGTGAAATAATTTACAGACGTTTTAGACTGACACATCTGCACAAACACTACAAAATCTTATCTCCAGAATGTAAGGAGTTTGTGCTACTGTCCTAAGGGAAAGGGTAGGTGCTTTGAAGAGTCTAATATCTAAACCATACTGCATTGTACTCAATCAGAAAGAGAGATAAGATCTGTTTTGTTGGCCTACTTAGTATGTATGATGGTAATCATCTTGTGGTGTTGCAGTTCTTATTTCCATGCTTGCTAAGAAACTTATATGAGGAATTCCGCCTTATGCAAGACACCTTTGGAGTTTTGTTTTACCAAGACATGTTTCAGCACTTTCTGTGCTATCTACAGTGGGTTACTTTATTTCCTTTCTGTAAAATTGTTATTACATATTAATGTTTAGGGAAAACATTTGGTACAAAATATTTCCACTTATGAATGAAGTTATTGTTGTCAAATATTATACATGGTTTGTTTACAGTTCACAGTTGAGACGTGTTACTAGGCTGATGCAGTGTATGTTGTGTATTACAATATGTCTAATGTTCTGGTTTTATAGCTTACTTTGGAAGAAGGATGTATATATGCATTAGTTTACATACTTTACATGAAGCTGTTGAAAGTTTATGTTGGTAGCTGTCAGTTCGCTGCACAATCTACAACTTGTAATTTGGAAACAGCAAACCGTAATTTTTATTTATTACACATTTCCGAGCGAAAATGAGTACAGGTATGTATCGCGTTATTTTGCGTGTTGCTTACTGCTTTGATACAGTGGTGTTTGACCGCTTTGTTTGTGGTATGGTAACACACTGATTTCTGCCACTTTTGTCATTTCACAGGCATTTTCTGGAATTTTTGGAACCTGTACAGTGTTTTCGCCGCCATGATGTGTTGTTGTAGCTGTGTAATATTCATTTATTTCCTGTACATTTGTCTATGTAAAGTGAGCAGAATTCAAGTGTTGTTGGCGTTTATGGATGGTGTGTGTGTGTGTGTGTGTGTGTGTGTGTGTGTGTGTGTGTGTGGTGGGTGGGTGGGTGGGTGTGTGTGTGTGTGTGTGTGTGTGGGTGGGTGGGTGGGTGGGTGGGTGGGTGGGTGGGTGGGTGTCAGGGGGAGGGAGAGAGGGGGAGAGAGAGAGAGAGAGGGAAGGGGGAGGTTGTTTGGAAACGCATCTACAGTGAATGTTGTGCGACATGGGGGAGAGGAAAATTTAGTTAGTTCTGTGGACTGATCATGTGAAGCTTTGGTATGGGTGTTATTTATATAGTTCTTTAATTGTGGCAAGGAGGGCTTGATCGCAAAGTGATGTGTATTCATTTAGTACTCTCTTTGCTTGGGCTATTAATTTTTGCATGTGATTGTTTTCTTCTACTGTTAATTTTTGGTATAGGCTGTTACTAGTTTTATGAATCATTAAGTCAGTTTCAGTGTTTCTTGGGCGGTGATTCTGTGCTATCAGGTGATCTGTGAATGATGATTATTTCTACGACAAACCAGGTATTTTCTTCATGTGCTTCAACCAGTTCCAGAACACAACCATCCAACTTCAAAGAACCATACTTAACATAAAAATCCACAAACTATGTTTGGTTTATAAAATAGTACCAAGCTATATAATCATAACTGTAAACAACATGTCATCAGCAGCACAACAAACAAAACATAAGGCAGAAATCATGTGGATAAAGCAAAAAATCTCGTCTTTGTGTTCCAAAAAACAGGCAATGAACATTGACCTATACAAATTGCACATGGAACTAGTCATTCACATGAAGTGTCCACTATTTCTTGATTAATTAATGCACAGGGTTAGAACATACACAAATACCATAATTGAAAGAAAATATGCAATATAACAAATGACCGCAACAAAATGATAAGTCAAAAAAACATCTATCAATCACATCACCAATACAAAAAAAAAATCACCTTTCACAAAAGAGTGATTAATCTAACAGACATAAAATTGTCTGAACAAATGAACAACCTACTTGAAAAGGGTCCCGAACATAGCATAAACACAATGGTGTCAAACAGGACAATAGAAAATATCATAACAGAAACCAAACACGTCATCAAGCAACAAGAAAAACTAAATACACCTGAATTGAATGCAACAGTAAGAATAGAACTAGTTGCTGAGGAAATAAGAAAAAACATAATCAAAGACAACAGAACCACTATAAAAGACAACACAATGAAACTAAATAAAAAGCCTGCAGAAAATTACACAAAAAATTAATGTAAAAAATGCTATTATCACAAAATCTGGCATATGTAATATGATCGTAGTCATGAAAGAAAAGGAATACATTGACAAAACATTAAGATTCATCAAAAGCAACAATGTCACAGAATTAACAAGTGATGCAACCAACCGATACCAAAGAAATTTACAGAAAAATCTAATAAACACAGAAACAGTTTTTACAGACAGACAGATTAAAAGGATGATATAGAAAAACCCAAGGCAGCCACTTTAGAATCACTGCCTAAAGTTCACAAACCTGGAATTCCTATACATTCACTGGTAAACTTTACCAAAGCACCAACATACTACCGTATTTAGCCAAATACACACAGACACTCTGCTACAGACAATACGCAAATATACTGAATACAGAAGTCTAAAGAACTCAAGTGACTTAATAGAAAAATAAGAAATGAAAATATACAAACATTAATTTCATTTACATAATCTCCATGTACACACACATCCAACAGAAGAAACCACCAACATCATAGAAAGAAACCTCAAATTACAAGGAAACTTTCCCACAATAAACATACAAGAAATATCAGCCATAATCAGGCTCATCACAGAGCAAAACTACTTCACATTAAACAACAAATTTTGCTCTCAACAAGATGGACTACCTACGAGATCCCCAGTCAGTGGCCTCCTAGCTGACATTTTTCTCGATCAGGTAGAAAAGCAAATCTTTGTCAAATAGTTATACCAAAACAGTACAAAATAATATACTAGTACACATACATAGATGGTATAATCTGCCTAATATGTGAATCCCCACCTCGCATAAATTACTTCATGAGTACATAAACACCATCCACCCACAAATACAGTTCATCATTGAAACACAGACAGATGAGAAACTCAAATTCCTAGATCTCACTATACACAAGAGAAATATCAGACGTGGGTTCACAATTTACAGGAAACCCACAATCACCAGTTACATTGTTCATAAACAATCCAATCACCCTATAACTCGCAAAGAAGCAAGCTTCAGATATTTACTACACAGACTGAACAAAACACTATATACAAACATGGTTACATGCAAGAACTGAATACAATAAAGCAGATTGTACAGGTCAATGGATATGATACAAAGAGAGTAGACAACATAAACCACAAAAACAGCGAACACATAACCATCAAACAGACACACAAACAAATACAACTCAGCATACAAGAAATCAGCAGACAGACAGCAACAACTGGCACATAATGACTTACAACAAAAAAGCCACACACAGCGTGAGCAATACACACACACACACACACACACACACACACACACACACAAAAAAACTATAAACGCCACCATCACTTGAAATCTACACGCCTTACCCAAACAAAAATATCGTGAAACGAATGAATACTACACACACACACACACACACACACACACACACACACACACACACAAAAAAAAAACTATAAACGCCACCATCACTTGAAATCTACACGCCTTACCCAAACAAAAATATCGTGAAACGAATGAATACTACACAGCCACTGTCCTTATAAAATTTTCTATCTTTATAAAAGAATAACTTCACCATTTATTATACCTTACTAGGTAGTGGAGAAACTAAACCACAATCAATTAACATGAAACTCCAAAATTATATATTACATGGTATTGAAATTTTTAACTGATGCACAAAAAAGAGACATAAGAAAACAGGTGGTAATTTACTCATAACATTAGGTATACATGAAGTGAAAAAATTATCGAACACCTAACAATGAAGAAAGAAGGTTCAGGACTAACAAAACGTGAAGGAGGATTTCTTCCTTTATTATTCGCAGCATTATCGTATCTAGCAACTAACACTTCACAAGAAGGTGGAGCAGCTGATATTGCAAACGCAGAAATGGAGAAAAAAGGTGATACAGAATTAGAAGAACCAAAAACATAATATATCAATGGAGAAGAAAGCTGGGGTGCGAATGAAAAAAATTCCAAAAATAATCCATATGTATCCTACTCCATTAAGTAATTCTGATACAGAAGAACTTGCTAAACAATTAAGAACCAAATATTTTCGTGGTGTCTTTATGATTGATGAATTACCTAATCGTCCTAGAGAATATGTATCTGGCATAGTTAATTTAGCTATATCTGATCATGGAGGCTACCATTGGATCTGTTATTATAAGAATAAAGATAAAAATTTGTTTACGATTCATTTGAAGGAATTATTCTTATAGATGTCGTTAAATGTCTAGGCTAGTGAATTGTACTATAACAACAACGAATACAAAATTTTAAAGAAGTAATTTGTGGCCATTTGAGTATATTTGTTTTAAAAATAATGTCAGATAATTGTAAGTTTAATGATATTTTGAATCTACACTCCTGGAAATGGAAAAAAGAACACATTGACACCGGTGTGTCAGACCCACCATACTTGCTCCGGACACTGCGAGAGGGCTGTACAAGCAATGATCACACGCACGGCACAGCGGACACACCAGGAACCGCGGTGTTGGCCGTCGAATGGCGCTAGCTGCGCAGCATTTGTGCACCGCCGCCGTCAGTGTCAGCCAGTTTGCCGTGGCATACGGAGCTCCATCGTAGTCTTTAACACTGGTAGCATGCCGCGACAGCGTGGACGTGAACCGTATGTGCAGTTGACGGACTTTGAGCGAGGGCATACAGTGGGCATGCGGGAGGCCGGGTGGACGTACCGCCGAATTGCTCAACACGTGGGGCGTGAGGTCTCCACAGTACATCGATGTTGTCGCCAGTGGTCGGCGGAAGCTGCACGTGCCCGTCGACCTGGGACCGGACCGCAGCGACGCACGGATGCACACCAAGACCGTAGGATCCTACGCATTGCCGTAGGGGACCGCACCGCCACTTCCCAGCAAATTAGGGACACTGTTTCTCCTGGGGTATTGGCGAGGACCATTCGCAACCGTCTCCATGAAGCTGGGCTACGGTCCCGCACACCGTTAGGCCATCTTCCGCTCACGCAGCAACATCGTGCAGCCCGCCTCCAGTGGTGTCGCGACAGGCGTGAATGGAGGGAAGAATGGAGACGTGTCGTCTTCAGCGATGAGAGTCGCTTCTGCCTTGGTGCCAATGATGGTCGTATGCGTGTTTGGCGCCGTGCAGGTGAGCGCCACAATCAGGACTGCATACGACCGAGGCACACAGGGCCAACGCCCGGCATCATGGTGTGGGGAGCGATCTCCTACACTGGCCGTACACCACTGGTGATCGTCGAGGGGACACTGAATAGTGCACGGTACATCCAAACCGTCATCGAACCCATCGTTCTACCATTCCTAGACCGGCAAGGGAACTTGCTGTTCCAACAGGACAATGCACGTCCGCATGTATCCCGTGCCACCCAACGTGCTCTAGAAGGTGCAAGTCAACTGCCCTGGCCAGCAAGATCTCCGGATCTGTCCCCCATTGTGCATGTTTGGGACTGGATGAAGCGTCGTCTCACGCGGTCTGCACGTCTAGCACGAACGCTGGTCCAACTGAAGCGCCAGGTGGAAATGGCATGGCAAGCCGTTCCACAGGACTACATCCAGCATCTCTACGATCGTCTCCATGGGAGAATAGCAGCGTGCATTGCTGCGAAAGGTGGATATACACTGTACTAGTGCCGACATTGTGCATGCTCTGTTGCCTGTGTCTATGTGCCTGTGGTTCTGTCAGTGTGATCATGTGATGTATCTGACCCCAGGAATGTGTCAATAAAGTTTCCCCTTCCTGGGACAATGAATTCACGGTGTTCTTATTTCAATTTCCAGGAGTGTGGTTGATGGACAGTTTTGGAACTAAGGCATAGCCTAAAGGCAGCTACAAGATCAGTGTGCCTATACAAAATAAAAAAAGGATTTGAATCAAAAACTGAAGATTTTCAATCAAACAAAAAGAAGGAAAAAATTCAGAAACTAAAAATTTAATCAAATACTTCAACAACAATATAAATGATGTTTATAATATGTATGCATAATTATAATCATTAGTAGATAGAAAAATAGAATGTAATTAAGCAATTTAAAATGAACTGAGTAAAATTTTTAAAGCATTTAAAAGTTTTATTGATTTTGAAGGCAGAAGACTGATAGATATAAAAGGTCTTGTAAATGATCATGATCCAGTTGCCAAACAATATTAAGAAAATGAGTCTACCTCAGCTAAAGCAGACTTTGCGTCACCTATCACAACTTAGTCTGCGACTAAACGACCTTGTTACAAAAATTGAATATGAAAAGTATAAGTGATTTCTTTCAATAAAGGAAATACAATTTATGATAGTGCTATAGAACAATATCGTAAAATGATACATAACAACAATGCAACTCTGATTTATGCTTTAGAGAGATGCGGTATACTGGAACCAAAGGTATATGATAAACAAATTACTGAATTTACTTTTTGACTGGTGGTGATTAAAAAACACATAATTTCGAGTATTTACCATTATAAAGTTGGTGTTATTGATAAAAACATAGAAAAAGGTTTATCATTTAATGATTTTGATATTTTGTTAAGTGTGTTTGATAATCTATATGAAATATCTACCTGCAACCAGTCAATAAAAATATTGCATAAATAAAATTTTCTAAGTGTAAAACTAGAAGATAAAGTTAAAACTGTTCCAGTACACAGTTCAAATGGCTCTGAGCACTATGGGACTTAACTTCTGAGGTCATCAATCCCCTAGAACTTAGAACTATTTAAACCTAACCAACCTAAGGACATCACACACATCCATGCCCAAGGCAGCATTCGAACCTGCGACCGTAGTGGTCGCTGACTCCATTTAATAAAACAATTTTTATTATAATTTTTCATAATTGGTTCACTGACAAATTTCATGTTTAGGTAGTGCTGTTTCGTTATTTGTCACCTATTTCAATCTTATCTTATACTATTGTAAGTCTACATGAATGAAGGTAGTTTTATTATTATTTTTGAAAATAGTAGTTGCAGATGAATATCTTAAAGCATTGAAATAGTTGAATGAGTGTGGTTACTTAGAATTGAGGATGGTTCAAAAATTACTCAAGTGCATGTTGTTGTATTTATAGAAGCATTAATGATAATTTAGGACACATATGGTCTTGAAATAAGTTGTGAATTGACAAAGAAACTTTAGATTTTTTTAATAAAGCTAGACTATACAACTACTATGTATAAATTCAATAAGAAAAATATAAACTTGAATTATAAAGGTGCAACTAAAAAGCTATTGCACGTCACAGAGTCTGTATTTCATTTATGGCAAAACTATGTTGACATTCAGTTTCATAAAGATAGCAATAATAATAATATTTTAATTATAAATAGGAGAGAAGTACATAGCTATCAAATACATGGTCACCATTGTCCAAAAGATGTAGACGGGTATTAGGTCACTCATTTTTTCCAAATTTGAATAATGATCTAGCGGAAATATATATGGATAATGAAGAGTTCTGGTACTTGGAAATTGAGGAGAATACACCAAGACATAAAATAAACTGATTTGAATTTTTAGTTCATGCACTAGGTTTAGAACAAACCAATGTTGATGGAGCAATAATTTATCCATACTATAATGGTTCACTTTTAGAATTATCTCAAGATGATATCGATGGTATCCAAAGTTTGTATGGTAAAAAATGTCGACAACAAAGACATCTATACTGAAAAGAATTACAGTTGTTTCATCTGAACCAGTTGAATCTCTATGTAAAATTAGGAAGTTCAATATCTTGTTATTTGTGAATGGAATTTTTATGTAATTTTTTTTATCAGAAGTGGGTTTGGGTAAGACAGGGTATGAAATCACAGCTAATAACGAACTGTTTAAAATTTTTGCTGTAAGATTTACAAAAAGTAGATGGAATATGTCAAAAACCAAGTACTGAGGTTATTCTATTTGTTGACAGTATGATAAATTTGTCTACATTACAATTAATACCAGGACATCCTAAGCCAATATCTAATACAAGATTACATAACAATTTTTAATAAATATTGTAGTCAACACATATACAGGAAGAACATTTTTATTCTTTGATGAAGTTTTCTATGTGGCGATAGATGAATGCGATTTTAATTATAAAAGATGAGGTGTTATAACTAGAGAATTTCCAGGAGTGCCTACTGGAATGAATTCTGTGCTTAGGTACATTAATTGTTTGGCGTATTTTTTCACGGATGATACTTTCTATGAATATAATGAATTCATAGAAAAGTAGTTAGAGATGGTACAGCTGATTTATCTTTATTTGGTATTGATTGTAATAAACCATCAGTATTAGTTCCTGAGGTAATAACTATATTAAAAGGTACATTGAAAAACTAGGAAATTTTACTTTTTTCCTTATAAAATGTTTTCTATATAAATGGAAGCCTTATTGAAGAAGTTCAAGAACTCTGGCAATATATATTTGCTTAAAAAGATTAGTGAGCTACAAGTAAATTTTATATAACTACCAGTTGCGAATATTTGAATACTAGAGAAGAATGTAAAATACGTTAGGAACTCAACAATAAATTAAAATTATTTTGCCAGACATATATCTCAAATTATTTTGTGACTGGGATTTTCAATTTTCTGAATTAGGGACTATTAAACTGAGATATAAAGGAGTGAAGAAGCTTAACAATAATGGTAATGAATTTCGTGATCTAGACTTTTTGCTTTAAATTCTCAGATTTTTTCACAGTAATCTCGTGGGGGATGACTATCCCCCACTAAATTTGATCCACAAATATGAACTTCTTAAAAATTAATTCCAGTGTGCTCAGAATGCCCATTATTTTCAACTGAAATTTTATTTCATTCTGTACAGATTTTTATTACATCCTGTAATTTTAGTGCACTCAAAATTGGCTTGGATACAATATAACATTATTAAATTATATTAATTTCTATAATTAATTAATTAATTTACTTCTAAAAAAGTACATGCAATAAAAACATACCAAGTGCACTCAATGTACCCACTCACTACTGGTATGTGCTCAATGACTTCTATCTTTCACATCAACTGCTGTGTTATGGAATATATACAGTGACTTGTGTTAAGCAGTGGGTGCATTTGATGCTTCATTGTGCTTGTAAGGTGTGTGACATTGAATTTTCATAGAGGGCTTATTTATATTATGATAAGCATGCATTTTAATGAGTTCTACAGACATGTATGACTGCAGAGTCTCACGGCAGTGACAATGAATAAAAAGTTCTCAGGTTTCCAACAACATCAAGTAATTAAAATTACACAATCTTTCAACTGAGCACAAATATGACTGCCAGTGGGCTTCTGGCACGCACCTTGTGTACTTTAGCTGCTGGCTGTGACCCAAAGGTTACCAAAGCATCGCCATACCTCAGTTTTCGATGCACCTGCTTCAGTTGTGCAACTGGTGGATCCCAAGCTGCACTGAGCTGCCGGCCACCATTTCTATTTAGAGTGTTACAGGTGATTTTTGTTTCAATGGCATCTTTAATTACACAATCCCAGAAGCAGTTTGTGCGATTCATGATGGCTGTTTCGTCAAGTTTTATCTGATGTCCCTTTTCTAAAGCACGCTGATCTAAAGCAGACTTCTCAGGTAGCATAGGTGATAAAGTTTGGTTCCCTCTTCCAAATCAACCAACCTGTGTTGTACCACAGTGCATACTGATTGTCTGACATAAGGCTGGCAACTTAGACTCCAGGTGTTTTCAGACCTAATGCATCTTTAACTTGTCTCAGTAATCGCCCGATTTTTGTCAGAGGCCTTAGGAGCGATTTGATCTTGTGTCGTTTCAGTACATAGACAACACGTTGGTAATTTTGTCCCACATACGTCAGAAACTGGGAACACCTTAACGGCATTAACAGTAACATCCAGTTTACCGTGGAGGTAGAAAAAGAGAATGTGTTGCCCTTCCTCAACGTTCTCGTCCGCAACAAACGAAATGGATGCCTTGTTACAGCGTCTACAGGTAACCCACCCACAATGATCTGTACTTGCATGCCATCAGCCATGATCACGTAGTACAGAAATGCACTATTTTACAAACATTGGTGCTTCATGCAAGAATGGTATCAGATGCTGATAACCTGTCCCATGAGCTGAGCCACCTACGCAAGGTCTTCAGGAACAATGGTTGTAACGTCCATCAAATAAATGAAGTGATCCCAGGCAATACTCACAAGAAGACCGCAGACGAACAGCAGGCAAAGAAACTTGAATTCTTGCCATTCTGTGGCTCTGTGTCGACACGACCAGCTACCTGCTGAAACGACACAAGATCAAATCGATCTTCAGGACTTCGACAAAAATCCTTCAATTACTGAGACCAATTAAAGATGCAGCAGATCTCAGAACATCTGTGGTCTACAAGATACCTTGGCGAGTGTGGCCAGTCTTACATTGGGCAAGCAGTACGCACTGTGGAACAATGCAGGAAGGAGCATAAGAGAAATCTGCTTTAGCTCAGCATGGTTTAGAAAGTGGACACCAAATAATATTTGACAGAACATCTGTTGTGGCTTGCTGGCTTCTGTGATTGTGCAATCAAGGAAGCCATTTAAATAGAAACACTGATAACAACCTAAATAGAGACGGTGTCCTGCAGCTCAGTACAGCATAAGGTCCAACATTCATTCAGTTGAAGAGGATGCATTGAACGCCTCGTCAACATATGCCCACATATGACGATGCCACGGGCACCTGTGACGTCACAGGCAGCAGTTACTGTATACAAAGAGCGTATCAGGAGCCCACTGGCAGTCATACCACTTGACAGTGGTCAAGGAGTGCTTGTCTGAAAGAATCGTGTAATTTTAATTACTTAACGTGGTGGGAAGCGAAAGAACTTTTATTCAGTTATTGACACAGTTTAGATGCAGTAATATTTAAGTTTAGGAGCTTCATTGTGCTTGCAGACTTGAATGTCTCACAATAAATGGCAAGTATTTTTATAAGTACCGAGATATCGACCTTGACATTGTCTTTGGAATTGTTACATCTCTCACTGTTACCATGTTTCGTCATATGTTTATAAACAGTTCCTTTCATTGTACAGTTTAAGCAATATTTCATAATAAAGAGCCTTCCTCCTTCCTTCCCAAATACAGTTGTCTTGTGAGCGAGTGTGTCCACATGGACGTGCATGCGCACATTTGTGTGTGTGTGTGTGTGTGTGTGTGTGTGTGTGTGTGTGTGTGTGTGTGTGTGTGTGCAAGAGAGCTTCTGTAAGGTTTGGAAGATAGGAGACGAGGTACTGCCAGAAGTAAAGCTGTGAGGACGGGGTGTGAGTCTTGCTTGGGTAGCTCAGTTGGTAGAGCACTTGCCCGCGATAGGCAAAAGTCCTGAGTTCGAGTCTCGGTCGGGCACACAGTTTTAATCTGCCAGGAAGTTTCATTCGTTTATGTTGCACAACTCCATCTTGGTGTAACGATTTTTTTCTGTCAGTGTATATCAATCGGAAGGAGAACGTGCTTTTTCCTATAACAGGAGTGAGAAAAACTAAAATTTTTATTAAGTTCAAGAAAATGTTAGATACAGGAGTCAACATAGTCTCTAACTTCACAAGTAACAACGCTATTCGTGACATAGCAACATAACCACTATTCTCCAACCCACTGCATAATGTGTCAAACTGGAAATATGAGGGCTGTCTTATTATAATCCTAGGCTGTTACATAATGATTCTAGATAACAATTTGAGGGTGGCTTTAATAGCGTTTCCACATTCATTTAGATGAATTCCAGGTCTGGGCTACACCTTAAACCAACAGCCCAGAACATGTAACTTTCACTATACATTTGTTCAGTGTTAATTATGAGAGTCAATGTTAAAAAATGAAAGACATAGAAAAAGCTCGATATATTCATTCACATGATTAAACCTGAACTTTCGAAAGGGGTTATTTATTTAGTGTACAGCACCACACATGAAATGCAGTAATAAGTAAAAAGACATAAATACAAACTACACATTAAACTAACAATGAATTGTTATATGTATGCTAATGTCCCGTCTCCTTATCCAATAATGCTTGATGGTGTAATCGTAAAAATGTCATTTGGATCATTCAGGCATGTTCTCAATATATACTCCTCTACAATGTGCCAGATACAGAGCCATATAAAGGCGATACTCCACCTATGGCAGAAGTGCCAAATCTGTGCCATCGCTTGCCCCCCTTCATAAAACTACATTTCTGCACTTTTTCTAAATAGTTTTAGCTATTTTAATAAATGAAAAATATTTCTTAATTGAACTATATTATGTAAAATACTGCACAAAACAAATAAAATGTATCATTGCTGTGAATAAATCACAAGTACAGTGTGTTGAAGTTGGCCAACCACCTTCTACTACTGAAATGGTGGAAGTCGCTAAAAATTGGACAACTACAGTTGATATTCTTTTCTTTTTAGCTGTGGCCATCATTAACTAGTTGACAGTATTTTGTGAGATAGTCGTTGTTGTGGGCTGTGTTACTTTGTTGCACTTTATTGCATTTAGTAATGGTTCCTTTCCTTGTGATAATTGTACAAAATTACTGCAGGTGGGAGCTTTATTAAACATGTCAATATGTACAACAATTTCAGTTTTGTTTACAAACAACATTTAAATGATTTTTTACTTTCTTGCATGACATCTGCAGAAGCACAGATTACGGTGTCAATAGGCCTACTGCAGGAAATAGATGTGAACTCTACACAGCTCCTCACCCTGTGCAAACCTCTGTGGGGGCCATGTTTGCTTCCTTCACACCCCACTCACCCCATCTGAAAACTGCCAGCTTATGGTTAACACACTGTAATGCAACCTTTCTACAGAAAATTGAAGTAGAACGTTATTTTTTGTGTATGGGGCTACAGTAAATTGGGTTTTCTATGATATATAATAAAGACCGATGCAACAATGCTACTATGGGATGAGAATGTTAATTTGGTGGAGAAAAGGTATACCAAAAAACAGTTAGCAATTTCTCAGCACATAAATTCACCAACACTATCTTTCCTGCCTCAAAGTTAAATAACTTTCTCCGAAAATAGCGCACTTGCAGAGTATACATGTTCAGAAAATTGATGCAAAATATTTAAAAAGCTAAGATAAAATAAGAATAGGGGAAAGGAAAGGCAGTCATCTGTGTGTAGTTCCAAACCATGATTTTACAGAAAAGCAGAACGCTAAACCACTGAAGAAGGACATGAAACAGCCTTGATGGGACTAAACATATGAAGATATTTTGGAAGAACAAATGAGAGTATTCGAGAAATATAATAGCAAAAACTCACTCAAGACTAACAACACTTGTCAAAATCAGAAATAAGGGGGCAACATTAGTCAGACAGACAGAGAGGAGACACATGACAGAACTATATTAAATTATTGAAAACAACTTTACGAAGCACAGCACGCGTGACTTTTACAGGACCCATTGGAAAGATCCATGGATACAAACCACATAATCTATGTTTCAGAAAGCAACATGGTAAACTCACTTTGACATATCACAACAACAGTATGGAGCAATTTCAATGAATCTCTGAGCTGCACAACTGTCCAGTATTACCCTAAAAATTTCCCAAGACGACTCCTATACATACACACCAACCAGCAAAGACGAAATTTTCAACCATATCATTTGAGTCAAAAATGATGGTACATCTGGGGAAGATGGCATCATCATGAAGTTATTTGAAGCACAGACACACAACACAATTGAGGAATTAACAAAAATCATCATGGATATATGGCACACAGAAAAATTGCCAATAAATTTGAAGTATGTACTCATCCACCCATTCCACAAGATAGGTTAAAGGACCAATGTAAGGAACTACAGAGTGGTGTCTCTCCTTCCTGTCACATGCAAGATACTCACAAGATGTTTACATCAAAGAAAAAAACAGCACGAACATAAGATCAGCAACTACCAAGCGAGCTTTCCACCAGGGTGCTCCTTCAAAGAACAGACCAGCTACCTAATAACAATACTGAAATATAAGGCAACACGAAACAGCTCAATCATATCCACTTTTATCGAATTCATGATGACATTAATTAATTGACTGATAGTCTCTGTTTGATATCCTAGAAGGGCAGAGACTAGTACCAAAGACAGTAAGCTTCGATAACCAAACACTGACAGACAAAAAGTCAAAATTAAAATTTACCTATGAAATAGCACAAACTTTTGCAATTAAAACAGGTGTCCATCAAGAAGATGGATGGCCACCACTCACCTTCAATCTCATATTAGGTGAAGTCCTCATGGAATGCTGAAAATAATTAAAAAATCTAAATATTTGAAAACCTATTCTGCTTGGACGGACAAAGGTGACAGTAATATTACTTGCTTAGCTTTCGCGGATGATGTGGCTATAGTAGCGGACAGTAAAATCACAGCAATAAAGTAAAGGTGCTCGAGGAAGGTGATGAAAAGGCTGACTTACAGATTCCTTAAAAAACAGAAACTGAGTTGATCTGTACTAAATTTAACGTTTAGAAACTAGACTGAAGTACAGAAAATCAAAAGAGTCAGACACTTCAAGAATTTTGGAGATCATAGAAGAAATGAGGCTAATAAGGGAAGCACTGTGAGATTGATTTCAAAAATGGAAGACAGCGTGCATGAAAGAACATACAATAAGGTGATCTGTCCCAAAAGACTGGATGTGAACGAAATTTAAATTCTCAACAGGAAAGGCAATCTGTGAGACATCCTAAAGGAAGAACAAAGTATTACACTGTCCAGTCACAATAATATGCCTCACAAGCGACTTCTAATCAAGCTGCGGGCCTATGGGGTATCGTCTCAGTTGTGCGACTGGATTCAATCATCGAGTAAAACTGAAGTGATATCAGGTGTTCCCCAGGGAAGCGTCCTGGGACCTCTGCTGTTCCTGATCTATATAAATGACCTGGGTGACAATCTGAGCAGTTCTCTTAGGTTGTTCACAGATGATGCTGTAATTTACAGTCTAGTAAGGTCATCAGAAGACCAGTATCAGTTGCAAAGCGATTTAGAAAAGATTGCTGTATGGTGTGGCAGGTGGCAGTTGACGCTAAATAACGAAAAGTGTGAGGTGATCCACATGAGTTCCAAAAGAAATCCGTTGGAATTTGATTACTCGATAAATAGTACAATTCTCAAGGCTGTCAATTCAACTAAGTACCTGGGTGTAAAAATTACGAACAACTTCAGTTGGAAAGACCACATAGATAATATTGTGGGGAAGG
The DNA here is from genome assembly GCF_023864275.1 of Schistocerca cancellata. Classification (NCBI taxonomy): domain Eukaryota; kingdom Metazoa; phylum Arthropoda; class Insecta; order Orthoptera; family Acrididae; genus Schistocerca; species Schistocerca cancellata. The sequence continues at coordinate 118,823,105 of NC_064629.1, read as the reverse complement.
CTAGCCAAAGGCTGCGTTTCATTGGCAGGATACTTAGAACATGCAATAAGTCCACTAAAGAGACAGTTTACACTACACTCGTTCACCCTCTAACGCTGCGAGATGTGGGATCCTTACCAGGTGGAATTGACGGAGGACATCGAAAGGGTGCAAAAAAGGGCAGCTCGTTTTCTATTATCACGTAATAGGGGAGAGAGGGTGGCGGATATGATACGCGAGTTTGGATCGAAGTCATTAAAGCAAAGACGTTTTTCGTCGTGGCGAGATCTATTTACGAAATTTCAGTCACCAACTTTCTCTTCCGAATGCGAAAATATTTTGTTGAGCCCAACCTACATAGGTAGGAATGATTATCAAAATAAAATAAGAGAAATCAGAGCTTGAACAGAAAGATTTAGGTGTTCGTTTTTCCCGCGCGCCGTTCGGGAGTGGAATGGTAGGGAGATAGTATGATTGTGGTTCGATGAACCCTCTACCAAGCACTTAAATGTGAATTGCAGAGTAATCATGTAGATGTAGATGTAGATGTAGATGTGTCAAGGAGATGGACTCCCACCACTAACCTTCAATCTCATCTTAGGTGAAGTCCCTAGTGAATGCAGAAAATAATTAAAAAATCTATCTGGAAACCTATTCTGCTTGTCAAAAACCTAGATAACCACCTTTAGCAGCATGGACCGTTGTGAGATGTGCAGGCAGAGTGTCAACGAAGTTTTGGAAAGTACCAGCAGGGATGTGGTGCCATGGCAACTCCAGTGACCGGACAGCTGTGCTAGACTTCTCAGTTGAGAATCAATTGACCGGACAGCCAAATCAAGGTGGTCCCTAAGATTTTCGATTAGGTTTAAATCCAGGGAGTTTGGCGGCCATGGGAGTACAGTAAACTCACTATGATGCTCTTCAAACCATGCATGTACACTGTAAGCTGTGTGACACATTCCAATGTTCTACTGGTAAACACCATTGTGGTGATGAAAAAGAACTGCATGTAGTGGTGTACATGGTCCCCAAGGATAGATGCATACCTGTGTTGATCCACTGTCCCTTCCAGAATGATGAGATAACCTAAGGAAAGTCACAAAAACGTTCCCCAGACCATAATTCTCCCTCCTCCGACCTCGACCCTTCTGACGATTGTTGGAAGGCGGCTATCTGTTCGATAGTACATAAAATGTAATTCATCTGAAAAGCCCGCAAGCCTGCCATTCCGCGAATCCCCAGTTGCAGTATTGGTGTGTAAATTACAGCATTCATGACTAATAGAAAGCAGACAGTATGGGCACATGAACCAGGTGCCAGCTGCAGAGACCCATGTGCAGCAACATTCACTGCACAGGTAGTGTTGAAGAGGTACTGTTGGTAGCCCCTCAGTTCATATGCGTGTTCAGTTGCTCAACAGTTGCCCGTCTATTTGCCCTTACACAACTCCGCAGCCATCGTTCGCACCTGTCAGCTATTACCCATGGTGCACCACAGTTGCCTCAGTGGCAGTTTTAGATAGCACCACTTTACCATACATGGTGTACTTTAACAATGGCGGTATGGGATCAGTTGCCAAACATAGCAGTTTTGGAAATACTTCCACCCTTGGCCTGAAATCCAATGGTTATGCCCTTTGGACATCAGATAACTCGCTCCATTGGCAAAATACAATGACTGCACAATTCTCCACATTCCCTAACTCACTTTATATACCCTCCACAGCTAGCACTGCCGCCTACCATCTGTGAGCGATTACTACTCATTGATATAAACATAAGGCGGTGGTCATATTCATGTAACTGGACAATGTATAAGGAAAATTTTTGGCCTAGATAAACCGGAGGTCCAATAGAGACTGAAGTCTCATAAAACAGAGAAATTCTCAAGCCTGGCAGCTGACATTAGAAAAGGAGGATTTAAATTTAGTGGACATGTTGCAAGAATCCCACAAAAGAGTTAAACAATAGGCTATGGAATACATCAAAAATTAGAGAATATACCATGGATCAAACAAGTTGGAAAGACTTTGAGAAAGCACAGATACAAACAGTGGAAGTAGTATACAGTAAGCAGTTTATTAAAAAGGTAAACTGTTGGGGAGAATGAGATAGTATCATATAATGGTGTTTAATAATAATTTATTCCAGTACTTACAGGTGTGATTTTGGTAAATTCCTGTGTTTCTCATAAGAGAAGAACCATTGGTGTAAAATAAACAGTGTATTACTGAAAGATTTCTTGTTCATTGATGGGGAAGGTGGAAATATTAACTGTTCAGTTCGTTATGCAAAATTTAGTACTGGAGTTAAATGATGTGCTGATGTAATTCATGTGTCATCAAACTAAAGGAAATGGTCTTAAAAGTATGCTGCTGAAACTTAAAATTTACTGCTTTCCATTGATAAAAACTATTACAGGTATGAAGAAAACAATGTGTAGTGTGAGAAATTACATTTACATATCATACTGCAATGCACAACTAGAGTTTCAAGTCAGTGGATTGCACTACTCACATACCGTTTTCTGCAGAACAACTAATCAAGAGCCACAAAGAAGCATTATATATTTTATTAATGATGAATTATTTCTGTCATATGAATTTTAAACAGATACATTTATTTTTAAGTGTTACCATGCATATAGAGGTATCACAGTCCAAGTCTTGGAATTGATGAATTTTCAAGTGCTGAGCATTTCACTTCTTATGTCTTACATGTTCTGAACAAGTGTTGAGAAAAGAGTAACAGGAATTTCAGCGGGCAGCACAAATACCAGTTATGGAGAGAAAGAGAGAAAGATAAAAGTAATCTTATTATATATTGCAAGAAAAAAGTGAAAATAAATGAATATGTGTAGAAAGTCATGCTATGCTGTGCATAATGGTGCCCAGGCAGCTGCAAACTGCTTATCAATTAATAGACAAATAATAATTGGGAAAATCTTGCAGCATATTTATATTTATGCATTACATGTTAAGAAGCTAAAATCATTTGGTGGATTTACTCAAACAGAATACAAGACTTCTGGGTCACAGTAAACCCAGATGATTACACAGCTCTACATTTTGTTTTTTATTTCCAAATATATTCAAACACATTTATTATATTTCAGAGGCCCTGAATCCAAATATGGCTTCACTTTTTCTGAATTGTCTCTAGTTCTGAAGATAACTTTTGACACTCTTTGATATTTCACAATTAAATATTCTATTAAATTCTTTAAAAATTATTTTGTGTTTTTATCTTATATGTTTCAGGAAAATATGAGTTCTTTATGAAGAGGATGCCTAAACAACCCAAATGTGTTCTGTTAGATTTGCAGTGAGTACTGCTTGCAGAAACAAAGACGGAACATCACAGACTTTGTAAGTAAGGGGTACCTTGCATATTTTGGGATACAGCTTGGAGACCTAGATAGGCCATGGGCTCCCCACACTGTCTGTAAAAGTTGTGTAGAGCATCTACAACAATGGAAAAATGGACAAAGAGAATGTTTAAATTTTGGTGTACAAGTGGACTGGCGAGAGCCAAAAAACCACCAGTATGACTGTTACTTTTGTGTAGTAGATGTCAAAGGTTTCAGTTGATTCAAAAAACATAAATGGGAGTACCCAGGTTTATAATCATCCAGGAGACCTGTGGCACACAGTTAAGTTCTATACCAGTGTTTACTGAACTACCTAAACTTACGTCAGAACCTGAAAAAACACGGAATTTGGAGGGCAAAAGCAGTAAATATGAAGGAGAAATTACTACACCTAAATTGTTCACTCAAGAGAAACTAAATGACCTGGTATTTGATCTTAATTTGTCAAAGAAGGTATCAGAACTTCTGGCATCCAGGCTAAAGGAAAACAATTGCCCTAGTCCGGATGCAAAAATTTCAATGTACCATACAAGAAAAGCAGCTCTTCTACAATACTTCAGCCAAGACAAACAATTTGTATATTGCAATAACATTCACAGTCTACTCATTCAGATGGGATTACAGGGATATCAGCCTAAAGACTGGCGGCTTTTTATTGACAGCTCCACCAGTAGCCTGAAATGTGTCTTGCTTAACAATGGTAACATCTTTGTTTCCATTCCCATTGGTCACTCAGCAAAACTGAAAGAAGAATATGAAACTATCAAAATTATATTGCAGAAATTACACTATCATGAACATCAATGGTCTATTTGTTGTGATCTGAAGATGGTAAACATCCTCCTTGGGCAGCAGAATAGGTACAACACAAAGTACCCTTGTTTTATATGCTTTATGGGACAGCAGAGCAAAACTGGGTCACTGAAGCAAATTGATAAGGCCATTAAGGGAAAGTATTACTGTAGATGCAACCAGCATCATTCAGGAGCCATTGGTTAAGAGAGAGAAAATAATTCTCCCTCCGTTGCATATAAAGCTGTGATTGATGAAGCAGTTTGTTAGGGCCCTAGATAAAGAAGGCAATTGCTTCAAATACAAATGTAGATTTTATCCTGCATTGAGCACTGAAAAATTGAAAGGAAGTATATTTGATGGGCTGCAAGTTTGCAAACTCATGAATGATTCCAAAGTGACAAATTTCATGAATAATTCAGAACTGTTGGGGTGGTGTAGTTATACTTTAGATGTGAAAAACTTCTTAGGTGATCATAAGGCAGACAAATACACACAAACTGTGAAGAACATGTTGACAGCCATTAAAAAGTTGGGTGCTATATGAATATCAAAGTGCATTTCCTCCACAACCACTTATCAAGATTTCCATATAACTTAGGTAATTACAATGAGGAGCAAGGGGAGAAGTTCCACCAAGAAATTAAAATAGTGGAAGATAGATATTGAGGCAGGTGGGACACACACGTGATGGCCAGCTACTGTTGGTGCCTCCAACACAATTGTCCTGAAGACCAATAAATAAGAAAATCATATCAACCTAATTTCATGAAGGGATAATTGCTATAGTCTCACTGAACATAGGCATTCTGTTTTGTCTGTGATGAAGTAATGCAACATAATTAGTTAATTACAGTAATTAATATGTCATTTTTGTGTTAGTTGCAGTAATCATATGACTTGTGATCAGGATACACCTATTTAGACATGATATTGCTGTACGTTTACATTCACCAATAAATGTTGAATTGCTAGAAAACGGGAGCCAATTTAACACAACTGAGACCATATTCACATTCAGCAACATAAAGTGGTCCTAAAAACACTTATAAATCTTTGTAAAAAAAATAAAAATAAAAAATTAAAAAAATAATAAATAAAAGGCTGTTGTAAAGAGTCACAGATGTCTCAAGATCTGAATGAATATTTATGCAGATTCTTTCAGACAGTACTTCACTATAGATGACTGCATCATCTTTAAGGTATCTGAGGTTACTGCAAGGTCAGTAATATGCAACTTGAACAGCAAGAGTCCCAACACATATCTCTGGGGCACACCCAAATCACTTCTACTTCTGATGATGATACTCCACTCAAGATAACATGCTGTGTCCTCTCTGCCAAAAAATTGTGTATCCTGTCACAAACTTTGCTTGATACCTTATATGACTGTAATTTTAACAATGAGTGTAGACGTGTTGTTGAGTCAAATGGTTTTCTAAAATGAAGAAATACTGAATCTACCTGAATGCCTTGATCCAAAGTGATCAATATGTCATGCGAGAAAGGTGTTAGTTGGGTTTCACATGATTGATGTTTTTGGAATTCATACTGGATGGCATGGAGGAGGTCATTCTGTTATAGATATCTCATTATGTTTGAGCTCAGACTATACTCTAAGATTGTATAACAAATTGATGTCGAGGGTATTGAACAGTAGTTTTGTGAATCACTTCCACTACCCTTACTGTGAACGGGTGTGACCTGTGCTTCCTTCCAGCTAATGTGCATGGTTTTTTGTTCAAGTGATCTATGATAAAGTGTAGTTAGAACAAGGGATAAATCAGCCACAAATTCAGTATAGAATCTGTTAGGGATTCCATTGGGCCATGCAGCTTTGTAATGATTTCATCTGTTTCTCAACACCACTGACACTGATACTTATTTCATTCATCTTTTGAGTGGCATGAGGATTAAACTGGCACAATTCTCCTGGGTTTTCTTTTGTAAAAGAATATTTGAAAATAGAATTTAGCATTTCAGCTTTTGCTTTGCTTCCCTCATTTTTATTTTCTGTCTCACTTATGAATGACTGTACAATAACTTTTAAATACAACCACAATTTCTTTGTGTTCTGTGAAAGACCATTTGACATATTCTGCATGTTGATGATCTTCCTTTCTGATTCTTGTTTTATTCCTGTTGTTTAGCCTTTAAATTTTTCATTTTTCTATAATTTTTTAATACAGAAAATGAATATAGTTTGCAAGTGCCATAGGTATGCTATTAACAGTATAACATCCATTTGAATATACAATTTTATGATATACACAGTCAAAGAACTTGGTAAATTCTTTCAGCACTACATAGCTGAAATTAAATATACATATTGTTAGGAAATTCAATTAAAAGCCATTCTGTACTAAGTTCTGAACTCATTTTTACCAGAAAAGAATGAAATGAAAATCTAAGCTTATTTCCACTTCTGTAGATAGGGAAAACATACACCTATTTCATCTTTTGGAAATAATGTGGAATCATTGACTGTCCAAAAGAAATATGTCAAGTTTTAGACCTTTGTCTCTACTGTCTTGGTTATTTCACATTTTTGGTTTAACTCAGAAGCAAAAACTACAGCTCTAAGCTTACATTATAAAACACATCTTCTTCTGTGGGACACATGCTTTGAAAACATTTATAAGTTTAAAATATTTTGTTACTCACAGGAAGTAGTACATTGACAATGACACAACTGCAACTGTCATGCAATTTTTCCAAAATTCTGAAGTTCCATGAGCCATAATTAGAAAAAAGGTTTGAATGCTGCCTGGCAGCAGAAGTGTTCGTTTTCCACTGTGCTACTGTGAAGTAAAATAAAGCACCATTTGTTTTGTGCTTCTTTGTTACTCTATAAATCATGTTTCTTAATATTTGCCAGTGGATTTCACACTGCCTGATAAGATTGCTGTGTACCTCTTACCTGTTATGTCATAACTGAACCTGCATTTACAGTGGATAGCACAATAGTCCTCCTTGTAAGTTCATCAGAAAATGGTAAAATAAAATGGATAATAAAGTTCTCAATGAAATTTACTCCCATGTTGCAGGCTTGGCACACTGATAGTTCAAACATATCTTGCTGCTAAGTGTGTTTCTTTCCTCCTGATATGTAAGTAACAAGTTAACCAAAAAGTGCAGTTACCCAAAGGAGTGTACAAGATTCATAGTGTAAATTCATTCCAGATGTAGATTTAAACAGCATAGAAAATTAAAATACATCACCTGATGAAATAACTGGCTGTAGTGGGTAATAAGATACATTATGCATTAGGCCATCAGAAGTATGTGGAATGAATTTTTATAAGTGTGTAACATCTCATTGCAGTATTCTGTTATACCTATAGAGGAAGAATGATTTTTCTGCAATACAGAATGGTTTCAGAACAACAAGTGTCATAAGGTACCATACGGCTATTTGAGAAGATGTAATAACTTATGTCAACAGTACCTGATATGATGCACACAACCTGTTGCTTACATAGAAGTAGTTGTAATTTAACTCTGACTGTTGTAAAATTACAGCAATTATAAGTATTGATACAAAGAGTAAATTTTGTATTTTGCTTCTGTTTTGTATGTCTGTTTCTCTTTAAAGTCTTTTAAATATTGAAAGCAGCTGTTTATATTGGGTCTAATGCAACTCAGCAGCAGCAGTCCACATGCATGGAAATTATGAGTGGTTACTTGGATACTTAAATTTGAATTTGTTATTCACTATCTGTAACAATTAACAGTTAAGGGAGCACACAAGATATCCTCATACCTTCTTTGAATATTCTAATACTTATTTGAAGAACATATGAAGCAGCATAGTTTGGCATTATAATCCTAACAGTAAAAACAGACACACTAGTCACTTGAATGTACCAGTAAGACACATGTCCAATAAATGGAGAATTGCTCAATTATTGCAGCTGTATGGGTTATAAGTCTTCTTTATAAGGGTTAACTCTGTTATGACTAAATATGGTTCCAAGTCTCTGAAATGAGATAAAACAGAATATAAATAATTTCATTTCTTCATTAACACATTTTATATGATAATTAGGCAGAAATAAACAAAATAAAGAACTGTTATGCAGGGGAGCCATAAAAATAGAGAACAAAAATGTGAACTGTGTACAAAATAAAAGCTCTGTTATTTTAACACATAACTCATAGTACCAGCACTAAAACAAATGTTCTTCCCCATTAAATATGGCAATAATCTGCTGGATTTTTATCATTATTATACCTCTTTATAAAATTCCTCAGACGAATGATTCATTTCACAGTTACTTGAAACAGGTAGAATCAGAAAGAGAGAAAGAGGGTGATATAGAGAAGGGGGAGGGGCAGAAGGTGTAGAAGGGAAGAAAAGGAAGAGGGGGTGGGCTGTAAAAATATTCTTGGGCAGGATCAAACATATAATGAGTAGAGTAAGTTACTTTTGTTTATGACTGTCAGAAGATTATATCATCTAACTTCTAGATATTTTTAATACTGCATAGACACACTGCACCTGAGTTAAATTTTAACATATAAAGAAACAGATATAGTGCTACTCATCATGAAGAAGACATGTTGAGTTTCAGACAGGCACAACAGAAAGACTATTAAACATTTAACTGTCGGCTAAAGCCTTCTTCAGAAATACTGGGAGATCTGTATAGCAACACTTTACATGCTGATCAGAAAAACAAATGTTTTACAGGTTGTATCCTGTCTTATGGGGCTAAAGATCTTCTTGGGCTAGTAGCCACCAGAATAGCTAACAAACATGGTAGTTCAATTGATCATGTTATCACAATTTATGACCACATCATCTCAACAGATGTAATGAATGGTGACCTCTCAGATCATTTAGGCCAAACACTAGTGCTAAAATGTTATACCAAATTCAAACCAAGAAAAATGTATGAGCACATGCAAATATTATCTGCAAACAACATTGCTATACTAAGACACAGTTTAAGCCAGGAATCATGGGAATCAGTTATGACTACCATTGGGGGCAACAATAAATGGAACATGTTCACAGAAATTATGACTGAGCACTTAAATAGAGCCATTCCATTAAGAAAAAGTGAGTATCCAGAAAAATCAACCTTCAAAATCAAAACCTGTGCCATTAGATTTTAAAACAAAAGATCTGAAAGAAGAAATGGAAAACATGTATAGCTTAGTCCGACTGACTAACTCAGAGCTACATAAAGAACTCTACAAGCAGCAGTACAAATATAAGTACCGCAAAGAAGTCAGGAGATCAAAATCAGAAACAATCAGCCACCAGATACGAGGTTCAGATAACATTTCAAAGACTTGCTGGTCAATTATAAATAAAATCAGAAACAGTGAAACAGAAACTAAAATTAATAATGTACAGTTAACTGTGAATAATGAAGATCTCTGATCCTCTACTGGTCAGCAATATTTTTAATAATTACTTCATAGATATTGTTGAAAATTATGTCTCTATGAAACAGGATTTACAGCACTCATTTGAGTCCTGTAACAAACAGAATTGCAATACAATACCCACAATGAGCACATATGATATTCTGCAGTGTATTGATAACCCCAGAAACAAAAAAAAATCATCTTAATTAGATGAAATTTCTCCATATCTATTGAAGAAATGCAAACACGAACCAATGAAACCACCAGTTCATCTAATAAACTGTGTACTCGAAGATGGTGTGTTCCGTGAGAAGTTGAAACTATCTGTACTGAAACCAATACACAAAAAGGGGGAAATAAAGCATGTACATAACTACGGATGTATTGCCCTAATCTCAACTTTCATCAAACTGATAGAGAAAATAATATTGAAAAATCTTGGAACATTACAACAATGCTGACATATTAAGTGATTTCCAGCATGGTTTCAGAACAGGTCGAAGTACCACATCAGCAGCAGTACTATTGAAAAAATAAATGAAAAATCTCAAGGAGCATGAGTATTCCTAGACCTCTCAAGGGCTTTTGATAGAGTACATCATGATGTGCTCTTATCAAAAATTGTGAAGAGTAGTGTCACTGGGGAACTCATGCAATTGCTAGAAACATACTTAAATGATAGACAACAGTGCACAGAGATTACATACTCTAATGGAGAAATAGTGGAGAGGAGAAGGTCAAGTATAATAAATATATATTTTGGTGTTACTCAGGGCTCCATTTTAGGTCCAATCCTATTCATATGTAAATGATTTCCCAAGTTCTCTTGACAATAAGCAGTTGGTCATTATGTATGCAGATGATTAATCTGATGTGTGCTATGCAGACAGTGAGCCCTGCCTAGTTGAAGAGATACATAACTTTACTGAAAAGGCAAGAGTTCACTTTGAAAGAGAGAACCTAAAAGTAAACATAGAAAAAACTAATATTATTCATTTTAAACCAAGTGATGAAAACAGACAAAATACTGTGATTTATGAAATTCTACCAAAAACCTGTACAGATTGTAAATTCATGGGTTTATGCACACATGATCAACTTTCATGGAAGCAGCAAGTCGATTATGTCTGAAAAAAAATAGCACCCAGTCTATATGTATTAAGGAGATTATCACCACATCTTAATTCTGAAACCCTAAGGACTGTATATTATGGATTACAGTATCCTTGCTTGTCTTGTGGAATAGTACTGTGGGGCAGGACATTCCAAACTAATATGAAAAGAGTTTTCGTACTGCAGAAGTGAGCCTTGAGGATCATGGGAAAAGTAAAACCAGTAACTTCTTGCAAAATTCTATTCATTAGACACAATATTCTCACAGTTTACGCTATGTATATACTAGAAAATATAGTGCTAGTGAAAGAAGACACTAAGATCAGAAAAAGTAACATGGATTTTCTCAACTGTGAAACAAGGCATAGAAAAGATCATCATATGATTAACAGAAGATTAACTTTAACAGCAAAAAGCTCCTATGTCAAAGGAGCTGTTTTTAACAACTTGTTACGAAATGAAGTTAAGGTATTGACAGGGGATACTTTTTAAAAGTGAGTCAAGCAGTGGCTTTTCCAAAAATGCCCTTATAACTTGAATTTATCATGAACTACAATGTAATAAGAAATAATGTAAACAAAAAAAATTGTAATTGTAAAAACTTTATACTTAGTTGAAAATGCACATGCACGTAAAATTACATTGTACGAACAATAAATTAAATTGAACTGAACCAAAGAAAAACAAACCTTTGGAAACTGCTGTTTTGAAGGTGGAAAATTGCTTCCATTCTGAGCTAGGGAGAGTACGATGGATAGTTGTATCGAGGTGCTAGATAACTGAAGGTGACAGACCAAATAAGTAATAGGCAAATGCACTAACACAAAGAGAGCAAAATGACAGACATACCAGTAATGCCTTTACTTCAGAACAATTACCTTAGAAGTTATGCTATAGGAAGTGCACTGGCACTCATAAAACTTATATCTCCATTACAATTAATCTGATCATAACTAAACAAGGTGTCATCCATGAGCTCTTTTCAACGGAAATCGATTAAACCATGCAGAATTTAAGTGCTATACATAGCAGCTCAGAGGAAGGCAGACAGTTTTCTGCTTAAGAATGCATGAGGGAGGGGTGGCAGGTGCATCTTCTAGGAATGTGATGCGCAGTTGTCAGAGCCACTGGGAAGCAGAGCATGTTGGAGGTGATGTGGGGACACAAAACTGGAGGGGGTGACAGGATAGAGGAATGGGAAACAGTTGGGTGTTGTGTTTGGGGACAGTGAGTTACCAGAAATTGAGTCCAGGACAATTATGGGAGTGAGGAATGTGTTGCAAGGATAAATCCCAGCTGCATACCTCAGAAAAGCAGGTGGTGGAGGGAATGATCCATGCGGCCTGGGTTGTGAAGCAGCTATTGAAACTGAGCATGTAATGCTCAGATGCATTTTGTGTCACTGGGCTGTCAACTTTGATCCGTGGCAACAGTTTGGGGGTGGTGGTTCTATCTGGTGGACAGATAACATTCTGGACACACTGACATAAAAAACTGTACAGTGTTTACAGCAGAGTTGGTATCTCATATGGGTGCTTTAACAGGTGGCCCAGCATCTGATGGGGTAGGGTAAGCTCTTGACAGGACTGGAGTAGAAAGTGCTGAATGGGTAGACTGGCATCTTGATCTACCACAGGGATATGATGCCTGTGGCAAGGGGTTGGGAGTGGGAGTAATACAGGGATGGACTAGGATATTGTGTAGGTTGGGTGGGTGATGGAACACCATTTTAGGAAGGGTTAGAAGGATCTTGGATAAGATGTCCTTCATTTCATTGCTTGATGAGAGATAAATAAAGCCCTGTTGAGGGGTGTGATTCAGTTGTTCCATTCCAGGGTGATACTAGGTGACAAGGGGCACTTCTTAATAGTTGATTCTTGGAGGTGGTGGTAGGATTGGGGGTTTGTGAAGCTATGACACAGGAAATCTGTTTGCAGAGTATGGTTGGGGGTGGGGGGTTAGAGCCTCACTGTGAAGACCTTTGTTGACCTTCAGCATACTGGACAACAGACTTCTCACCACTGCAGATACTTTGTCCACAGGGGGATAGACTGTATTGGAAGGATATTTTAAAGTGGAAATAATGGCAATTGTTGAAATGTAGGCACAGTTGGTGGTTATTGGGTTTAACATGGACAGAGATGTGGATGGAGCCATAAGAGAGGTGGTAGTTAATGTCCAAGTCAGGTTGAGAAGTACCTGATAAAGTGGATGGGAGAGAAGGTGTCGAGGTTGTAAAGGACTGAGGATAAGGTGTCTTGGCTCTGTCTCAAGATCGTGAAGATGTCATCAATTAACCTGAGGCAGAATAGGGGTTGGGAGTTTTGGGATGCTAGGAAGGTTTTCTCAGACGCCCCATAGAAAGGTTGGTGTAGGAGGGTGCCATGCGGATGTCCATGGCTGTGCCACACATCTGTTTGTATACCTTCACTCCAAAGGAAAGGTGGTTGTGAGTCAGGATATTATTGGTAAAGTATATAACAAATGAGGTGGGGGTTGGAGTCTGAAGGATGTAGGTAGAGGTAGTATTTGACAGTGGCAAGACCATGGCACTGGTCAACAGTGACAAGTAGGGATTCAGATGGTAAAGGGGTGGGGATGGTGGAGAGTTGATGAAGGTGAAGATGTTGGAGGCTAGGTTTCGGGCAATTAGTTGGAGTTGTTGGTCAACAAGAGTAGAAATTCTTTCAGTGGGAGTAAACTAGCCAGCTACAATGTGATTTCAAGAATTATTGGGTCTGTGGATTTTGGAGTGCATGTTGAAGGTGGGTTTGTGGGGTGTCATGGGAATGAGGAGGAAGATGTACTCAAAGAAGAGGTTCTGGAAAGGGCTGATGGATTTCAGTATGAGTTGGAGGTTTTGTTGGGCTTCTGCAATGGGGTCACTATGACAGAACTTTAAGGTGGAGTAGTGAGATAGTTGGTGCAAGCCGTCTGTCAGATAGTCACTGTGACTTATCACAGCAGTGGTGGAACTTTTGTCTACAGGTGGAATGTTTAGGCTGAGATCTGTGTTCAGGGTGCTGGAAGATTTGTGTTTTTAGGAAGGGAACTGGGTAGGGATAATAATGTCAAGCTGTATGTAAGAGATTCCTGGAAGGTGACCAGAGGGTGGTTAGGGATCGTGGCTGGATAGTGGTATAAACTGGGAGTGGCAAGGTTCAGTGTTGGTATTAGGCTGGCTTTGGTTGAAGAGATTAGTAGGAAAGAAGTGTTTCCACTGTAGGCATCAGAAGAAGGAGAGTAGGTCTCTAACAAGTCTAAAATGGTTAAATTTGGATGTGGGGCCGCAGGTGATAGGGTTGAAACTTCTGTGGAACTGGGATTTTTTATGGTAAGACTAACAACAGTGTTGTGGGCTTGCTAGGGTTCTGTAACTGTGCTACAAACGACGCACAGCTTTTTATTTCAATATGACTACCAACTAACTATTAACCAGGGTGAATGGTCATAGTCAAACTGCTGTCAAGAACAAAGCTGACCACCTGGTACCAAAACATGAAGCTGAGCATAAAATGCTCAGTGTTGATGGCTACTTCACAACCTGAGCCATCTGGATCTTTGCCTCCACCACCAGCTACTCATGTAATCGTCCTTACATCAATTTCCAGTAACCCACTATCCTCACACACTTTATCCAACAGTTTCCCCTTCTTCTGCCCTGTCGCCCTCAGCCAATTCACCCTCACATCACCTTCAATGTTCGCCACTCCCCAGTAGCTAAGACAATCAAATGCCTAGCCCTTGCTCTTGCCACCTCTCCCTCCCCCATTCTTAACCAGCAAACCTGCTGCCTCCCTCAACGCCACTAACCAACCACCCCAAGTCTCTTTCCCACCTCTCTCTTCGCCCCACCCAGCACAACCCCCACCACAACCTAGTCCACCTGCCAAAATGCAGCACTTGCACTGTGTGTGTATGGGGGTGTTTTCTATGTGAATTTTGCTCAAGGTTGAGAAAGGATTACTCCAAAAGCTAGGAAGTTTTCTTTTTGTGTGTATGGGCACTTTGATGACTTAAAATCAGTGAGTGGTCTCTGGAACTACACTAACAGTACAGTTTGAGAGCAGAGTGTGACAGTTACCTATGATACTGTTAAATATGCAAATTAAGAGAAAATGACAAGGAATAACACAAGTCTAAATAAATGATGGGAACAAGGAGCAATTTCCTTTCAGAATGGCACTGAACACTTATGAATATCTCATCAATTAGACAAATTTCTCTTGTGTTGTAAAATATGCAATTTAAGTAAATTATTTAATAGCAGGTACTTCAAGAACCAGTAGACTTGACCACACAAGTGTAATTTTCTCACTTTATAATTATTAACAAATTACAAATAATTTAAATTATTTACATTGTAGGCTACTTGTGAAACATGTTCTTACCTTGTTTGATGATGTTGGAGGCTAGGAAAGCAAGTCTGTAAGAAAGCAGGAAGCCTGGCATGCAGGTGGTGGTCACCAGATGGCAGAGGGTAGCTAGCATGGTAGCTCGGAGGTGACCAGTTGTGTGTAGTGTAATAAATCCCTATACCAGTAATCAAATAGAGACATGATAAATCTCCTTCTTGTTACCTTTTGTCTCCTGACTGCCATGATGTAAGGATGTGTTAGTTTGTTATAGGTAATTTAGTTAAAAAGTATAGTATCACTTGAGCATAATATGGCTTTATTTATTAATAAATTGATAACATTTTTTATTAATCATGTGTCAAGCATTGCCATATGATTCATCTAGTTAAATACATTGAAGCAATTGGTTTATTGAAATGATTGATTGTGCACCATCAGCATGTTATCAAATGCACATTTGGATTATCAAAAGTTGAATCCGCAGTCTAAATATCTTTCTGTCAACTCTGATTATTATTGTCATTGTAATGCAAACCATTTTTAGCCTACACTGCATCTCATTTTATCATGGTCCAGCATCACCAAACTTTTCTGCTCTTCAACAATTAGCTTTGTGACTGATTTCACCAGAAATTAAGTATTGGGTTGTCTTCGATGGTAGGAGTTTTTATTGTATCTAACATCAAAAAATCCATGTTATTAATGTACTCATGCTGACATCAATGTGATGTGCCCCACCTCTCAAACAAGTAGTATCTTGAGGTTCAGTTCACAATTTGAGTCATATTAATTTCTATTATTATTATTATTAGTAGTAGTATTATTATTTGAGTGATACATTTCACTGGTAACACTGTGTCAAGATTTTTCTGCAAATAGTATGTACATTGTATAAACTTTTATGTCATGGCATTTTTATAGCTTTTCTTGTACACTGAAGTGCCAAGAAACTGGTATAGGCATGTGTATTCAAATACGGAGATATGTAAACAGGCAGAATATGGCGCTGCAGTTGACAATGCCTGTATAAGATAACAAGTGTATTGCACAGTTGTTAGATTGGTTACTGCTGTTACAATGGCAGGTTATCAAGATTTAAGTGAGTTTGAATGTCTTGTTATAGTCAGCACACGAGTGATGGGACGCAGCATCTCCGAGGTAGTGAAGAAGTGGGAATTTTCCCGTTTGACCATTTCATGAGTGTACCATAAATACCAGGAATCCAGTAAATCATCAAATCTCCGATGTTGCTGTGGCCAGAAAAAGATCCAGCAATTAAAGAACCAATGATGACTGAAGAGAATTGTTCAATGTGACAGAAGGGCAACCCTTCCACAAATTGCTGCAGATTTCAATGTTGCACCATCAACAAGTGGCAGCGTGCAAACCATTCAATGAAACATCATTGATATGGGCTTTATGCCCTGCCTGCCCCCATCAACACCGACAATGGACTGTATGATGACTGGAAACATGTCGCCTGGTAGGACAAGTCTTGTTTCAAATTGTATTTAATGGATGGACATGTACGGGTATGGAGACAACCTCATGAATCCATGGACTTTGTATGTCAGCAGGGGACTGTTCAAGCTAGTGGAGGCTCTGTAATGGTGTGGGGCATGTGCAGTTGGAGTGATATGGGACACCTGATATGTCTAGATACAACTCTGACAGGAGACATGTATGTAAGCATCCTGTCTGAGCACCTGCATCCATTCATGTCAATTGTGTGTTCCAATGGACTTAGGCAATTCCAGCAGGACAATGTGACACCCCACACATACAGAATTGCTACCGAGTGGCTCCAGGAACACTCTCCTAAGTTTAAACACTTCCACTGGCCACCAAACTCCCCAGACATGAACATTATTGCGCATATCTGGGATGCCCTGCAATGTGCTGTACAGAAGAAATCTCCACCCATCATACTTTTATGAATTTATGGATAACCCTGCAGGATTCATGATTCATGGTGTCAATTCCCTCCAGCACTACTTCAGACATTAGTTGAGTCCATGCCATGTTGTGTTGCAGCACTCCTGCTAGCTCGTGGGGGCCCCTACACGATATTAGGCAGATGTACCAGTTTCCTTGGCTCATCAGTGTATTTCTTTCTTGATCATTATATGTGCTCCACACTGAAAATCTAAAGATCAAATGAACTATGAGAGATTCCAGAGGAAAATATAAAGAGGTGATGTAAAAAACCAGCAAAGTCAACCGGAGGAACAAAATTTTTTAGATATACTGGATTCTTTTTCCACTATATCATAGAAGTAAAGGTAAGGGCAATATTGTTATCTCCTTAGCCTGCATGTAGAGTGAATTTGCAAAAAATCTGTAATCTGTCAAAGCTGAATTTTGTTTGGCGAATAAAATTTAAGATTTCCATAGTAATTAGTGGTAACAATAGTGATAATATAATTTGTATAAGATGACTGACTTGGCTTCTTGAGAGGGTGTAATGGAGCAGCATCTCTTGGTTAAGTGGTGCAGCATTTCTTGGTTGTTTCATCTCTGTAATGTGACTCTCAGAAAAAGTTATAGACATATATCACTGCTATCTGGCTTTTCAAAGATTATAGAACAACTCCTAGCTCAGCTAACAAAATTTTTTAGTCGGAATAATATGCTATCAAGCAGGGTTTCAGAGCACAACATTCCACACTGAGTGCTACTTTTCATCTTGTCAGCCACATCTTAAGTGCAATAGACAATTACTCCAAACTTTCAGGTACTTTCATAGATTTAATAAAGATTTTCAATGTCGTAGATCATTCAATTCTCTGAAAAAAGAACTTGATTGTTACAGTGTATGAGGGATGACAAATGAGTGGCTGAAATCCTACTTAAGTAATCAATTTCAGGTTACAGAAGTCAAACACAGGCACGCTAACACTATACAAAACTACCTTTCAGTTCCGTCCTCACTGATACATAGTGTACAACAGGGCTCTGTCTTAGGATCATTTCTTTTTCTAGTATACATTAATGATATACCGTCATGTATAAATGGTCTCCCCTCATGTGTAAAGAATGCAGCAGCAGTACTATTTGCAGATGATATCAGTCTGCTTGTTGAAGTGAAAAATAGTGAAGATCTCATAGCTGCTGCAACTTTCACCATAGATGAAGTTTCACAATGGCTCTATAGGAAGAGACTTGTCTTAAACCAACAAGAAACGGTTACTCTACACTTTCAGCTCCTGAAAAATAAATATACTAAAAAGCCAGCAATTCACATGAACAGTCATGATATTCAGAATATCATTGTGACGAAGTTTCTAGGCCTTTGCCTGCAAGAAAATTTACAATGGAACTCTCACATAATAATAACTATCTAAACTAATATATGTAATTGTGGTACTATCCAGCAATGCAACTCTTGAAACTGTAAAAACTATTTATTTTTCTCAGATACACTCATTATTAAGAGACAGTGTTATCGTTTGGGTAAATTCTCCTCCTGCCTTAACAACATTCAGGAAGCAAAAGAGAATAAACAAATAATAAGAAAGCAAACAATAGAAGTGCATTTAAGTCTTGTTTTAAAGACTTAAATATTCTCCCTCTTCCCTGCACTTATATCCAAATATCCAACAAATTGTGCTCTTTGTAAGAAAAAGTATGATGATGAAAGAGAATCTCTTTGTCCAAAACACTGCTGTGCATGGGCCCCATACTAGGTTAAGGGGACATGCCCATGTAAATTATTCCAAATAAGTCTCTCTCAAAAGGGCGCTTATCACTCTGATATAACAATCTACAATAGACTGCCAGACATTATTACAAACACTAAACACACAAATGCAATCAAAAAAGCTGCTAAAACCTTTTTATTAAAGAAGTGTTTCTACAGTTTGTCTGATTGTATGAGTAACAAAGTAGAATACTTGCCTAGTACTTTTGTACTGTAAAATATGTCCAAAATCTGTAATACATTCTATGTATATAAGATTTACTGGACGAATAAATAAATATGTCCAGAACATTCTTGCTCAGCAATACTTATAGTTTGCATACTGATATTAATTTTGATTCCATGATGTCACATACATGGTTTCAGTCGTTTTATGTGTTATGGTAAAAATCAGGAAATTAACCATAATGCAACCCAAAAGGAGATGGAACTGAATACCATTGAGGGTGATTTCGCTAATGCGGTAACATTTGGTGTAGGGGCTTCAGCACACAAAAAAGAATCACGGGTTGAAAATGAAGTAATTAATCCTATGGCTAACCCCACCACCAGCCATATACCAGATCCAAATATCGCTACGATTAGTGTTTAATAAATGTGCTGAAGGGAAACCAACAAAAATGAATGAAATATCGACTATTCATAATGAAATATCAACTACGTATAGTGAAATTCCTTCTCAAATAATAAGCTTAACCATCACTGTATCAAATTTAACATTACAGAAAAATGCTTTGTTGACTGACTTGACACATTTGTCATTGCAGTACTGCACATTAACTACCAAAATAATTGCATTTTAAGATGCCCACCAAAGCTTGTCTGTAACAATGATACGGTTGTCTGAGGAACAAAATCAAATCAGAGAATTCATTCTCAAACCTTATTCAGAGGTCAAGAATTTCACTGTGAAGCAAGAAGCTAAGATTAAACTTCAATTTGACATACAAACAAAAAGCTTTGAGGAAGATTAATAAGGTTGGACTTCATGTAGGGAAACCAACAGTAATGAAAATTTAGATTCTGAACTGACACACGTAGTCCAACATTCAGCTGCTGAACTTTCATCTCAGAATGGTGCTATGGACAAAGGAAACAAGATTACCATGAACCTGTTCGAAAATACATTAAGTGCAAATCAATAACATACAAAAGATGCAGTCTGACATAAAACCAGACTCATTATCCCCTTTTGTTACCATAAATAGTGAAAGTATTTATTCCATCCCACACAGTGAAATAATTAATAAACAATTAATGCATGTCTGTCACCAAACTACATGTCCTATGTGGTGGGGGCACCATTTTCCTTGCTGTCAGTTTTATTATATGAATACCTTTTTGAAAACGAACAGGTGCAAGTGTTCACAACTGGTAAAAGTAAGAATAACAATAGCAGTATGGTTACCACACATGAAATTTTACAGTCACGCATGATAAAAGATTATTGCATCAATTCTGTGATGCAGCTGGTGACACCCCCATCACACAAGGCATGCCGAATGTGGCCCATCAAGTCTTATTAACATAAAGAGGTATAGATGATAACCAGTCTGGTAACAAATACCAAACAGGTTATCATCATATAGAAACAATACAATTCCATGAATATGACACACACAGTAAACAGATGGTAAAAGAACCACACATATTAAAAATTTCAGTACAGAACTATACTATCAATACCAACTGGCAAATACAGGAACCCACTACAGAACCGAGTGAAATGGAGCAGTGATTAGCACATTGGACTCATTTTCAGGAGGACAACGGTTCAAACCCGCGTTTGGCCATTCTGATTTAGGTTTTTCATTATTTCCCTAAATCACTCCATCCAAATGCCGAGATGATTCCTATAAAAGGGCATGGTCGACTTCCTTCCCTGTTCCTCTCTAATAGGACCGATGACCTTGCTGTTTGGTGCCCTCCCCCAAATCAACCACGCAACCACTGTAAACATTAAGGTGGCAGAAGAACTTCAGCCAGAATACTGGATATGATAAACTCAATGTGACCATTAACAGTAAACCATGGGGTGGATGAGGCACAAAGTATGTGCTCTAGTAAATCTGTTACCTTACAATAATGATACAGACATTCGGGAGGAACTGATCACTGAGGCTTTCAAATGCCATGATCATAGTCAAGAGATTGTCCAAGAAACTGTACATGCTCTCATAGGGAAAATCTGATTACAATTTCATAGTTACAGGTGCTATGGTGGGAGTTATGTCATCAAATTTGCTTAATAAGATTTGTGAGGTCATCAAAGTACCCATATATCCAGTGCAAAATTGTAATATCATTTGAGCTATTGGTGCTAAGTCGCAGAATGTCAAGATGCAAATGAAGGTGGGAGTTGAAATTGGAAATGGAAAAATAAAATACCCATTCATGATTGAAAGTGGCTAGAGAGTAGAATGAATTTTTGGCATGGATTTCATAAGAGAAAAGGATGTTGTGAGTGACCTCTCTTTGGGTACATGCTTTCTAAACATCAATATCCAAAAGTTGTAGTTGACCTAGTGACAAGGAAAATAGAGCATGGTAAATATTGCTAGGGCTTAAGGGTAAAGTTTCTTAAGGACAACACACACCAGTAGTACAATTTCACACTGTTGTCAGGCTGAACATGTTTAAAATCAAGTGCAAGATATGATATAAGAGTCTACTACAGTTGACTAATTGCAACAGGCAAAATTAAAAGAATTTCTATCAAAATGTGTACACTTGACAGCAAAAAAAGTAGGCCACTGATGAGTGCAACCAACATAATTTAACTGTGTTGCAGGTCCTCTAAATGCCGAAACACTGTGGCATATAGTCGTTTGACTATACACAGTGATTACCACAAGAGACCACTTGAGAACACTGTTCATTATGGCACTCAGTGCAGATGTAAACTTGCACTGCAATACAACCAATATTAGAAAAGATGTGATTAGAGATGTGACAGCCCCTAACGCTTGTAAATTAAACTTCATTACAATAGGTGACACTTCAGATGTCTTATCACATCCATTAAATGACATGACAAGTTCTTGTTCCTGCTCTGAATTTGTACCCAGTATTAACCAAACAGAGCTTGCATGTATGATCGAGTCTCGACTAGGCATAAAGAGATGTAAAATATCGAAGTTTTCACTAGTATCAGTTTAAAAGGCTGAATGTCGAAACCTGGATATAAATGATAATATCTTTAGCACTGCACTGGGAACACCATGAAGCTTATATTGCCCCTGAGAAGTAACCACAAAATGTATGTAATAAAGTGCAACTCTCAAGTGTGAAACACCATGAAGTAAAGATGTGGTAATGGGCAGGGAGTAGAACCTAGTACCTATCTGAATTGTTAACTAAGCAGAGTCAGATGTCAGATATTAAATATATTCACCAACTGTCTGATTTTGGAAACTGAAACAATACAAATGATTTTTGCCTGGCAGGGATTCAAACCCAGCACATTTCGCTGTTCTCTTATAGCTATGAATAGACATGAAATATTTATTAATTCTTTACCAGTAGGAAGATGTGGACATGTTCAGCTAGAGGTAATACAACAAATAGTTCTGTGCTTCCAGGGATTCCAACCCTGCATATATTGTCGTTATTGAGCCCACACAGAGAGGTATCAACTATAAAAAAGTTTGACATTTGAGAAAATGACAAAACGGTGGGGCAGTAAGATCTCAAAGGGTTCAAATCCAGGGAAAACCAGTCCAGTGCCATTATTTCCAAAATTTCAAGGTCACTTAAAATATGAAATGAAGGGCCTATGACTTTATATGATGAATGGTTCATGAACTAAAATAACATTCTTAGTGTAAGGAAGCTTATTAGAGGCAGAGTTTCTACAGGCAGTGATTTCTGCCTCAGACAGCCAAACTGAATCCAACTCTGTTCCAGTTGGTAGCGAATGGAGATATTTAATGTTGAGGTGTTACTGGAGCTAAGGAGAGTGTGTCTGTGGCTGTTAAAAACTGGTACCACCAGTGGGAATTGAACCCACATCTTAGCCATTAAAAGCTAGCCTCAGTCCAATTAACCACCAAATTTCAGATACTTCATGTTTTTGTCATAATGGGGTATACAGCACAAGAAGTGTTGACTTTCACTTGAGCTGCTGCTGTGAATTACCCACTCATGGTCTAGTAGTCAATGTCATGCAGTGCAAATGCAAAGCCATGACATCAAACCCATCCTTTTCTTTTCTTTTTTAAGCCATGTTCTGTCTGTCTTCTAAAAGCATCAGTCTGAAGAAGGTCAGAGACAGTTTTTGTTCATTTTCTAATGAGCTATTAATAGAAAACTCTTGTGGAAACATGTTTGTGAAAGGGCATATGGGTGTGTCTGATGGTAAGACCAATTTCAGCGCCATCAGTCAGCAGCTGCTTGATACAACAGATGACCTGAAAGAGAAGGCTTTGCTAAATATGAAAATTGGAAACAATTATTTCAGAGAAAACAATCTCTTTATAAATGAAAACAAAAGAGCATATATGCAGATACATGCAAACAAAAAACACACTTTGGACAACAACGCAGTCAGGTTTGGAGACCTAGAACTAAAGGAGACAGACAGCTATAAATTTCTAGGTGTAACAATGGATAGGTGTATGACATCAGAGAATCATGTCAAAAACATGTCCAACAAAATAGGTTCAAGCATATTTCTGATGAGAAAAATGTCAAAGTCAGTAAATAGACACACTCTACAAACAATGTGCTATGGACTAGCCCATTTGCACCTCTCATATGGCATCCTGGTTTGGGGAAATGCTGCAAATGTGCACACACAAAGGGTATTACAATTATAAAAGAGAACCGTATGATGCACCACAGAAGTATTACCTAGAGAATCCTGCAGAAATAAATTCTACTTAAAAACTAACTGCACTTCATTGCTAAATGGAAAATATCACAAACATAATACATGAATATAAAAATGACTATCATATAGAAGGAGGTAGGCTAAAATTAACAAAGAATCTGTAAATGCTGGGCACATACTGTACACCGGTTTACCACAATGTGTAAAGATGATAGAAAGTATGTCTCTTTTTAAAAGAAAATTAAAAAGACATCTGATCAATACTTGCCCTTACAGTGTTAAAGAATGTCTTTAAGTAAAAAATTATATAGTGTGTCAGTATACATTTTTATAATGTATTTTAATGACTTTTTTGTGAAAAAAGTATATATATATATATATATACACAAAATCTTTCTGTAACTAGCAAATATATGTAACAGACAGACTATAAGACTGTGGCGTAGAGTGCCATAAATATCGATATTTGTTCTGTGCGTAAGTGTGCTATCTTTGAGGAGAGGGCTTTGGGCAGGATGTTGGACGCTAACGGCAGTTAGCCTCTGGACTTGTATCTGTGTAGAAGCTAAGGGTGAATAAATCTGTATCTAAGAGAATTCTAGTTGTTTACCTACAACTATTCCATATTCCCTCACTGGTGACCCCGTTTTTGTGTAATACGAGTCCGAGTTACTGCCCGAAGGTTATTTACGCGCCTACCGCGTCGGGTTTCTCCGTGATCGCGAGGGCCTTTGTTTAGCTCCAGACAATGGCCTTTCAGCATTCACCGCTGCCCAGATTCCAGCAACATCTCTCCAGCACTCCTGCCATCATAGTGGACATGCCGCAAGAATCTTCGGAATCATTCAGCCAGAACATGCAGTGCTGCCAGTTTCTTCCAACCGCCAACGGTCGTGGACTCTGGCTTTGTTAGCCTGGACCTTCCCACGTGTTCTCCACAGAGTGTTGGTTGGAACATTCCTACTCCTGTGTTGAACACACAATTCAATACGTGGCGTCGAGCGAGGTTTTGCTACTTTGGAAAATCCAGTAGAAAATTCAAACTCGAATCAGTTCCCACCACGTGTGTATCCTTCCGTGCTGGCTAGTCAACAGGTGTTCAATGCTCGCCAAACAGCAAATATCACACTGAATGTGCATCCTAGTGGACGTGTGTGGGATCCTTGTGTTGCTTCTAATCAAGTCAACAATTCTGTGCTGGACAGTAATTACTCTGACATCTACAACCAGCCCCACCACTCACGGTCGAGTGAATACTGTGTGCATAACGGACATTCACCGGCGTACTTAAGCACTTGTGGCTTCTCTCCGAGCTACCAGGTCAATGAGAATGCACATTTTGACTACGATCCTCACACCGTTCGAGCGTCCATCGCTTCTCAGCCGCCCCCCCCCCCCCCCCCCCCCCCCCGGCGTCAAGTGAATTTCGCGATTCTCGCATTACGGGATGCCAATAATTCGGACTCGCAATCTTCTGCATGCTCTACTTCCGTCCGAAGTAATTGGTGCACCTCCGCAGTGACTGCAGTGCTGAATCTGCCGAAATTACCAGACTTCAAACCCGCTCACCCGGAGTTCTGGTTTAACCTGGTTGAGCAAACATTCAATGTCTGTGCTTTGGATGACAACACACGCTTCGCGTGCCTCATGAACCATCTTCAAGACCGCATCGATTTAATTTACGATCTGGTCAAAGCAACCCCCCTAGCAGGGAAGTATGCTGTGGCAAAACAGACGATACTGGAGCGCGTCTCTAAAACCAGGAGAGAAAATGTGCGACAGCTCATCTACGAAGAGCGTCTCGGCGACAGGTCTCCGTCCCAGCTGTGGTGGTGCATCCGTCTTCTCGTCGATGAGCAAGTTATGCCTGATGACACGCTTGCAGAAATATGGACTGAAAAGCTGCCTTTGCCTGTCCAGACTGCAATCTCTGCGTATGAAGATAGGCCAGTAAATGAACGTTTACGCGCTGCCGACAGAGCATACTCCGCCAGGCATTCTGGACGTGACCGCACTAAGACCCTTTCTGACGCCACGCCCTTGTCTGGTGCTGCTAATAACAAGTTTGTTAAACTAGCCGCCTGGCCTGCACCTTCAACTCCCCGCAACGACAGTGCATCGGCCTCTGTGGAAGACTCACCTAGCAACTACCCACAGGAGCACAGGCCCACCCAAACTTACTGTTTCTTCCATGCGAGATTCAGGGAGCAAGCTCGCAAATGCCAGTCACCGTGTTCTTACCCAAACTCCAACTGCAGGTAGGCTATGGTGCCACCTCCTGCAATGTAAACAACGGGCACCATCCCACAATGCACTCCGTTTCGGACAATAACAGTAAGTGTGGTCAAGTCTATGTTCACGATTTACGATCAGGTGTATGTTTTCTGGTAGACACTGGCGCAGACATCTCTTTGCTGCCGGTCCACCTAGCAACCAATAAAGTGCAACCACACAAAACAGTACTTCGTGCAGTGAACTTGTCTACCCTACAGTGTTCAGGTTCCACTTTGTATACAGTAAAACTTTCGCCCAAGTGCAAGCTGGAGTGGACATTTCTAGTGTCAACAATTGAAGAACCTTTTCTTGGAATTGATTTCCTCAAGCACTATCAGTTGTCACTAGATTTTGTGCAAAATACTGTGTTTTACCCCCCCCCCCCCCTTAACAAACATATTCCTTTCGCTTCACTGAGTGACAGATCGGCTAACACCAAACATGTGTGCTGTACTAAGAAGTGTGTAAACCTATCCTTGGAGCTGCAATCTTGGACAAACAAGTGGCTAGTGGAGTGCGCCAAGTCTTCGAAGTTGCGGATGGAATGTATGGAAATGCTGCTGCATCTCCGCGACATACACCACGAGTTGGCCTCCACACAACAATGCCTCATGGCACTACAAGCAGACGACTCATCGGCTACAGACAAGGTCAGTCCATGCCAATCTGGTGTTCCCATGCCCGTGCACGTTAACGACAATGTTGTGAACTCTGTAAACTGTGTCAGCACCCCCTTTTGTAATGATAGGGTATGCCCGAATGCTCATGCTCCTTGCGTTCCGAATGGACAATTAACTCGCCAAGCTCGTGGCAACGAACTACGGCCATCTACTGTTTGGCCACGCCCACTCGTGCCTACAGCGCTTGTAGTGGCACGGCCCGCTACCAAGAACCAGTGTACCAACCTCGCCCATGTTAACGCGTGTGCGGCCTTTACGCAGCCTACGAGCAGGTGGCACACCTGTACTTCCGTGCCCTCAGCGCCACAGCTTGGCCCGTCCGCCACTGCCTGCTCCACTTCACGGACATCTGACTGTCGTGCCGCGCCACATATTGCAGTAGTCACTAATGGCACAGTTCATCGGTTACGTCTAACTGATGGGCTGCCCATATCGCAATGCCCACGCCGCCTCAAGCCGGAATTTATGAAAATTGCAAAAGAACAATTGGACGATCTGTTACAAAAGGGAATAATTGAACCTTCTTCCGGTTGCTGGTCTAGTCCTATCCTGTTTGACCAAAAGAAAGACGGTACTTGGCGTATGGTCGGAGACTATAGGCGTTTAAATGCCCGTACCATCATTGATAAATATCCGGTCCCACACATCGCAGACTTCAATCATGCACTCGCAGGTGCAAAGTACTTCTCTGTTTTGGACTGTAAGCACACATTTCATCAGATTCCTATGGCTCCGGAGGACATTGAAAAGACTGCCATAACCACTCCCTTTGGGCTGTTCCAATACAAATTTATGCCGTTTGGGTTAAAAACGCCCCGCAAATGTGGCAGCGTTTCATCAATCAAACTTTATCCCATCTAGACTTTTGTTTCAAATACATGGACGACATATTGGATTTTGCTTCTACTTTGGAACAGAGTGAGGAGCTTGTTCAAGTCGTGACAGATATTTTAGCAGCTGCTGGTATTGAACTGAACAATAAAAAGACTCAATTGCACCAGTCATCCTTCACATTCCTAAGTTATGTTGTGTCATCGGACAGTATGACACCACCACAGGACAAGATCAAGCCTGTTCTCGAGATGCTACGCCCTCAGACCTATAGGGAATTATGCAGGTTCATCGGAACAGTTAATTATTACTGTAAACATTGCCAGCCGCTTCTGCGGTGCAGGCTCCTCTCACAGATGCTCTCGCTGGCCCACAAACTTCTGGCACCCGCCAGGTACCATGGACACCAGACATGGACAAGGCATTTAATGAACTCAAACAGCTGTTGGCCTCCGCTGCCACTATTGCTCACCCACGGGTGGACACCACAATATTTATCACTACTGATGCTAGAGACAATGCTATTGGCGCAGTACTGAGTCAGACATACAACGATGTTACGACCCCCCTGCAGTTTTTCTCAAAAAAGCTAAACAACGCACAGAAGAAATACTCAGCATTTGACAGAGAATTACTTGTAGTTTACGAGGCCATAAGACACTTCAGAACTGAAGTTGAGGGACGAGATTTCTACGTGCTCACTGATCACAAGCCGTTGGTTCCTGCCATACAAAATCCTGCGGCTGATCCACCCCCACGACGCTTTCATCACATCGATTACATCTTGCAATTTACAAATGACATTCGCTACATCCGAGGAGCGGACAATGTGGTCGCTGATTTTCTCTTGCGTGTTGGTGCTGTCACAACCTTAATTGACTTAATGGACCTACCTCGGTTGCAATCGGCAGACCCCGATACCATGCAGTTAATTTCAGACCACAGCTCCTCTCTCCAACCGGTACGCTCTACTTTCCCTAGCATATCTGACTTAGTGTGGTGTGATGAATCGACTGGTACGTTGCGGCCATTCGTTCCTAAGCCCCTTCAACGCCAGGTCTTTGACAAACTACACACATTAGCACACCCCAGTGTCAAAGCTTCCACCCGTCTGGTAGCTGAACGGTTTGTCTGGAGAGACATGCGCCGTGACTGTCAGTCTTGGGCAGGGGCATGCATGGTGTGTCAACAGAACAAATTTTCCAGGCACACTTCTCCACCCCTTGGCTGTTTTGCCCAACCGCCAGGCTGGTTTCACCATGTTCATGTCGACCTTGTAAGCCCTTTGCCCCCCTCCGAGGGTTTCCATTACTTGTTTACAGCTATTGACAGGATGACTCGGTGGGCTGAGGCTGTGCCTATTCCAAACATTACCTCTGAGACAGTAAGTCGAGCATTCTTAGATTTGTGGATCTCTAGATTTGGCTCACCTGTTTACCTCACCACTGACCAGGGGCGACAATTCGAGTCTTCAGTTTTCTCTGACTTATGTAAAATGTGTGGTATTGTCAAAATTCATACTTCTGCATACCACCCCCAAAGCAATGGGCTTGTCGAGTGATGGCATCGCACCTTAAAGTCTGCCCTGCGTTGCCATGACTCACTATGGACAGAGGCACTGCCCTTCGTGCTTCTTGGCCTTCGTGCGACTTTCAAGGAAGACCTCAAGGGTTCCGTAGCCGAGTTTGTGTATGGCCAACCTCTGGTTTTGCCTGGAGAATTAGTCACTCTGACCCCACTTCCACAGCCCTCTGAACTCCCTTCAATTCTCGAGCGGGTGCGCTTGCACTGCAGCAAAATTCAGCCGCCACCTCCAGCTGCTCATACACCTCCGCGCGTGTACGTACCACGCACGCTAGACTCTTGTGAGTACGTGTTTCTCAGAGACGACTCAGTCAAAGCCCCGCTTCAGTCGCCCTACACAGGTCCTTACAAGGTCGTCAAACGCTCTGAGAATAACATGGATCTCCTCATAAAAGACTCTGTAACCACGGTCTCACTCAACCGAGTGAAACTAGCTTTCATTGAGCCTCAGGTGAACCTCCCTGATTCTGCCACTATTTCTCCCACTCCTGCATCAAGCGGCCATCCATCTTCCCACACCATGCATTTGGGTATTGATTCTCCACAGCGTGTTTCTCTGCTGAGCACTGCTCCTTCTCCGCGTTCATCTAATTCGAGTGGCCAATCTTTTCGGGGCTTCACTCCTCACAGCCCTCGCAGTCGAACTGCCAACCAATCGGATTCTACCATTGTGTTACCATCTTCGTGTGACAGCTCTTTGTCACGCCGTTCAATCCACGCTGGCTCCTCGTTGCCTTCGGTCACGCTCCCTCATCTGTCAGCTGATCGCCCGAGGTTGTCTCCTGCACAGTCCAGTGCACCTGCCACCCCCCTCTTAGCAGATGCTTCCCCCTGCCATGGCTTTCCCACACCTCCCTGCCTCCCTACCATTGCTTGTACAGGTGCCATTCAAGAATTCACAACACATGTGCACCCTGATGACATACATAAATTATCTGTTGTCGTAGATGGCGATACGGTGTGTGTGGTACTCGCGTGTGACAATATTGAGGGAGGAAGTGCAGAATCTCGTGTGGTGCACCGCTTTAAATTGAGGAGAAGTGCTGCGTGTTGCAATTTGTATGCCTTTGTTAGGCCTTCTGGCAAGGTGATTCTCCGCCTGCCGGCTGACGAAGTGCTACACCTTCACTCCAGGACGGGACGTCGTCTTCAGCCGCCGGCATCTCTTGCTGACTTCACCGTCGACGTACCAGGTTTCACCCCCCAGTCTCCTACCAGTCGACCGCTTCTGCCTGACGCAGAAGAACTGTGTGTTACCTTCCTAACTTCTCACCCCACCCCCCCCCCCCCCATTCACAGGGACGTACTCCATACTGTGTGTGTGGGGGGGGGGGGGGGGGGGGCTATGTGGCACTAAAATGGAGTAAATTCTAACATTTCTGACTGTTTGTGTTTAATAAAAGGGTGAAAGCAGTGGAGGCAATTTCAAACACCTGTGCCCTGTATGGTGACTGCAACAAGAAAGTCAAGTTGTATCATTTCAAGTATGATCGTTTTGAATTAAATTAATCACCACATTCAGGAAGACAAACAGGCATTGATGAAGGACATTCTGTGATTTACTTCTATGGTCAATGATAGTGTAATGGATAATTGGCAAGTGTGATGACCAATTAACCTTCAGGCCACACCGGCCTTCAGTAGTAATGTCAAGGTTAAAAGGAAGGAAGGAGGATTATGGTACAACATCTTATTGAAAACAAGATTAGACATGAAGCAAATTCTCAAACTGGAAAGGATGGGGAAGGAAGTTGTCTATGCCCTTTCAAAGGATTGAAGGTGGTCACCATAAATCTAAATCAGTGCAGGCTTATGGCAATTTGAAGTACCATTTAGCAACATTATAAGGAGAAAGTAGTGGATAAGCCATAATAAACATTATCTCAAATGGTGGCCTGTATTTGTCCACAAAATGTATTGTTATTGATACACATCTGGAGGCACACAGAAGGTTTTTTTGTGTTACGAACTGTTTCACAAGGATGCATCCTTCACAGTTGACATTTTTTGCCAACAAATGAGATGCCTTGCAGTCACAGAGTAACAAACACTACCTGAAAGAAACCAAAAAGGAACTTGGTTGGCAAACATGTCTACTGTTGTGACAGTGTCACGACATTTAACAGTGCCACCACGACATCACGCGCAAACGGCGATAGAGGCGCTCCGCAACTTGGCTGAGTGCAGGAGCGCCACCTAGCTACGAACGGCGCTGGCTGCATGTCACGGCATGGCAGTTGAATGAGAGATACTGAGTTGTTATCATGTAACCAGCTATTGTTCATAAGTGAGTGTGTTTGAATATCCACGCAATTATTGGTGATTAAAGGTTATAACACTTTTTGGCAATAAAGTCAGATATTTTCACTGCGTTGTGGATTTGTGGGTTCGTGACGGGGCAGACATGGAACAGCTTATGCAAGCGCTCATTGAACTACAAACACAGCTGACGGCTGCTATTCAGGCACATCAAACACAGCTGACAGCTGCTATTCAGGCGTTGTCGACGTCGCTTACTCATCGTCTGTCTTCCTCTTCAACGCCTCCATTCCCTCCTTACAACAAGGCCGCAGAAGACTGGGAGGATTATGAGAAGTGTTTGCGACAACACTTCTTGGCTTTCGGCATTGTCGATGCTCCTATGTGTAAGTCGTTATTTCTATCTTGGATTTCCCCACGGATCTATCAGCTGCTATCTCAGTTAGCCCCTCTGCGGGAACCTGCCTCCCTGTTCTTCCAAGAAATGTGTGACTTATTGTCTAACTATTACCGCAAAAACACCCACGTTGTTGCCGCCCACGTGGAGTTCTACCGGTGTCGTAAACAGCCCCATCACTCTTACCGGGCTTGGGCGGCGGAACTACACGGTCTGAGTAGGAAATGTCAGTTTGTCACGGACACTCATCATGAGTCTTATGCTGATTCAGTGGTTAGGGATGCTATTCTACGGCTTGCTCCTGATAAAGAAGTTTGGCAATGTGCCCTACAACTGCCAAACCCGTCCTTGTCAGAAGTTCTAAGCATCGCTCAATCCTTTGAAGTGTCTCACACTGCTGGCGCGCAAACAGACGCGTGGTGTGATGTAGGCACTGTACAGTCAACTTTTGACACAGACAATTTGCCTGTTTCACGGGAGAACAAAGATTGGCGGCGGTTCACTCGCATAAACAACGTCGCATTGGGCTGCAACACTCGCAGCAAAAACAGCAACCACAGAAGCAGGTTTGTTCCGCACTTCCTTCTTGTCCACGTTGTTTCGTACAGCATGACAGGGCCGCGTGTCCAAAACGTTGGGCCACATGTAATTCATGTAGGAAAAAAGGCCACATTGCTTCTGTGTGTCAGTCCCCTAAAGTTCCTGTCGACGAGGATGAGGCATCGGACACGGATGTTAACTGTATGCGTTCTCAAACAAGTAAGTTGTTTGTTACTGTTCGTGTTCTGGATAAAGACATTCGCATGCAAGTGGACACTGGCTCTGCAGTAACTCTCAATAATTCTCGCACGTATTTGGAGTTGGGCTCCCCTCCCTTGTCTCCAGTTACGCGAAATCTGAGAACTTATAATAAACAGAAAATTCCTATCATTGGCCAGTTTGATGCTTCCACTGCCTACAAGTCTGTTGTTAGGCCCCTCACGTTTTATGTGGTGGATCATGCAGGCACTGAAAACCTGTTTGGTTATGATGCTTTCCAGTTGTTCGGGTTCTCCGTTGATGATGATGTGCACCTCATATCTGAGGATATTCTGTATCAACAGCTGGATGGATTGTGTTCTGAATTTTCGTCCATGTTCTCTGCTGGTCTGGGTCGTGCCAAGGATTTTGAAGCCCACATTACTCTTAAACCTACAGCTCACCTTAAGTTTTTCCAGGCATGCCCTATTCCGGTGGTGTTGCATGCACCTGTCAAGGCTGAGATAGACAGGGATTCTCCTTCCTGTTACCTCCAGCGAATGGGCATCACCAATCATGGTGGTTTCTAAACCAAACAGGAGTCTGCGATTGTGTGGTGACTTTAAAGCCACCGTCAACACTCAGAGCCTCATTGGTGCTTATACTCTTCCCCGTCCTGAGGATTTATTTACCAAGCTCGCTGGGGGCCAGTTCTTTTCCAAACTTGACTTATCGGAGGCGTACCATCAGTTGCCGTTGGATGCTTCTTCCAAGGAATTTCTCGTCATCAACACTCCTTGTGGGTTGTATCAGTACCAGCGGTTACCATTTGGCGTCGCTAGCACGCCAGCCATTTTGCGGTTTTTGGGACAGCTCACGGCTTCCGTTCCCAGCTGCATAAACTATCTGGATGACATTGTTGTCACGGGGGCCTCCACTGAGGAGCACCTTCGCAATTTGCGTTCACTGTTTTGGGTTTTGTATTTGGCTGGGTTGAAGTGCAATCTGGACAAGTCACAGTTCTTCCAACCCTCCATTGTGTATCTTGGTTTCCACTTGTCCCGTGAGGGTATACGTCCTCTACGTGAGCACGTTGCGGCCATTAACGCTCTACCCCGGCCATCTACGGTCAAAGAACTTCAGACGTTTCTAGGCAAGATTGCTTATTATCACAAATTCATTCCATCCGCAGTGGCGGTAGCTCATCCTCTGCATCAGCTGTTACGCAAAAACGTCCCTTTCTGTTGGTCCGACGAGTGTGAGCAAGGTTTTGTCCACCTGAAGGCTCATTTGCAGTCGGCGCCTTGTCTTGCCACATTCTGTCCGGGTCAGCACTTGGTTCTAGCAAATGATCCATCACAGTATGGCCTAGGGGCTGTTCTTGTCCATCGGTATGAGGATGGGTCAGAACCACCCATCACCTATGCTTCCAAGACACTCAACGATGCACAACGGCGTTACTCTCAAATCGAAAAGGAGGCGCTCGCTATCATTTATGCTCTAAAAAAGTTCAGCGTTTTTTTTGTATGGTTCTAAGTTTCACCTCATCACCGACCACAAGCCGCTGGCCTCTCTGTTCAGCCCATCAGAGTCGCTTTCGGATAAGGCAGCTCACCGCCTGCAACGTTGGGCCTTATACTTGTCTCGTTTTCATTATGAGATTCACTATCGCCCCGCGGCCCAGCACGCCAACACTGACGCATTGTCGCGATTGCCGATGGGCCCCGACCCGGTTTTCGATCGTGATGAACTACTCTGTTTCCACACTGATGAGGAAGAACGTCGTGCGGTCAAGGGTTTTCCACTTACAGGTTCGCAGGTCGCATCGGCTACTGCGCGGGACCCGGTCCTGCGTCAGGTGATCGGTTTTGTTCAACGGGGTTGGCCGGACAGGACCAAGGGCCGGGCATCGGATCCCCTTCGCAACTACCATGCCTTGCGCCTTTGTCTGTCTGTTCGTGATGGTGTTGTTCTTCTGGCCACGGATGGCGCATCTCCATGGGTCGTGGTGCCAGCCTCTCTTCGCAAAGATGTTCTCAAACTGTTGCATGAAGGTCATTAGAGGATTTCTCGGACTAAGTCCCTGGCCTGCAGGCATGTTTATTGGCCCGGTATTGATTCGGACATCGCCCACATGGTTGCTGTGTGTGGTCAGTGTGTTCAACAACTGGCTGCACCTCGTACAATGCCCTCTCTATGGCCTGATCCGGCGCAGCCATGGGAATGGGTGCACGCTGATTTTGCCGGCCCCTTCCTCGGTACTTATTGGCTACTGTTGATTGATGCCTTCTCGAAGTTTCCATTTGTTGTTCGATGTCCGTCACCCACCACTGCGGCAATGACGCTGGCTTTGTCCAAAATCTTTGCGCTAGAAGGTCTTCCATCCACGATTGTCATGGACAGTGGCCCTCAGTTCTCTTCGCAGGCCTTCTGTGATTTTTGTACTGGACAAGGGATTCATCATGTTACAGCACTGCCCTTCCATCCGCAATCGAATGGGGAGGTCGAGCACCTTGTCCGCACTTTCAAAAGCCAGATGAAAAAATTCCTTAGTGATTTTTCCACAGATGACGCTCTGCTGCAATTTCTGAGTTCTCATCGCTTCACGCCTCTGGGTGATCGCAGCCCTGCTGAACTCTTGTATGGCCGCCAACCGTGCATTCTACTGCACCTGCTTCACCCTGTCAGGCCTTGCGCTGTGTCCCCTAGTGCGGGAAAATACTCAGTGGGCGCCAACGTGTGGGCACGAGGGTATGGATCTCGCCCTAAATGGATTCCAGGGGTGGTCAACGCTTTTCGCGGCCGCAGGCTTTGTGAAATACGTACGGACGACAGCATGGTTGTTCGTCATTAGGACCAGATACGCCCTTGAGTGGTGGCCACGCCGGTGCCACTGCCCCTTCCTTCGCCTCCACCAGCCCGAGAAGCCAGTCCTGTTGCTGCTGCCGATCTACCGCACGTGTTGATGCAGCCGACGTCGCTACCGCTTCCGGGTACGCCAGAACCGGCCCCAGTCGCGAAGCCGCCTTCTCCGGGACTCATCTCACTGGAGCACACCCCCAGGTCCACGACACCTATGGATGCTGCTCCGGAGTTTTCACCCATCATCTCGTCCAGGAGGCACATTCCACGCACAAGCTTCCGTCCTGGACATTTTCGATCATACTCTCGTGTCTCTCCGCGGGATCTTCTCGGGGCCACACAAGAGGCCATGGATGTCTCCACACTGTCCATGTCTCCAAGGAAGTGAGCGTTTTTTTTGTTTTTTTTTTTTTTTTTTTTTTTTTTTTTTTTCAAGGGGGGAAAAGTGTTTTGACAGTGCCATGACATTTAACAGTGCCACCATGACAGTACACGCAAACGGCAATAGAGGCGCTCCCGCGCTCAGCCGAGTTGCGAGTAGCTACGAACGGAGCTGGCCGCATGCCATGGCATGGCAGTCGAATGAGAGATACTGAGTTGTTATCATGAAACCAGCTATTGTTCATAAGTGAGTGTGTTTGAATATCCACGCAATTATTGGTGATTAAAGGTTATAACAACTACTGCACATCTTCTAATCTCACTCTCACATATATTCACCTTCATTGGCTCTTGTTGATAAACCACAAAGAAAGTTATTTTTGTTTTCTTTTGCTAGTTTTTGTTTGTTTTGTTTCAGTGATTGCACTTTAAACATGGCTTAACTCAGAATCAGTCACTACATGCGTGGGATTGAAAATCTACCTGCGCATCATCAGACGGTTTTTGATAACAGGGCAGGATATATTGTTGACAATGTCCTGATATTTGTGACTATTTCATTCAGTAACCTAATAGGAAACATTGTTAAAATGCGCTATACTAATGCAACTGGTATCTCATCATAATGTCATATAACGAATCGCTCTCTTAATTAGATGTGAAGTATTTTACCAGACTACAACATAAATGACTCAGAGTAGTTGCTGAATGACACACAGTTAGCAAAGTATTCAGTGATACGATTTCATTAACAAATCTGTGTATTTTCAGTAGCAGTATTTTATGTTTCTTACCTCTAGATCTAGTGGTTACTGAATGTAGCTAGACGTCTTCCGATGACAAAATTTCTAAATATGTCATTCTGAGTTTGATATATCTGTTTGTAGCTCTGTCACAGAGGAGTTAAATGTTACTCTCACACCAGTTTGGAACTGAGAGCTACTGCCTCTCACTCTTTACAGTGTGTCGACATTTTCATGGAGCAAGCAACCAACTATAGCATTTATCACCTCCTGATTGCTGTTGTGATGGCTTTTGCAGATAATTTGCAGAATAGACAAGTTGTATTTACTGCATGAAAGTAATCTCCCCTGTCTGGAAACATATATTTGACAAGTTGATGACACACCAAAGTGGAATTCATTCAGAATCTTTCATTGGCATACCATGATTATATCAAGAGAATCTTGCAAGATAATTCTCTGTCATTGCTGAAAGTAACAAAACTACCTCAATGATGCAACAGTTTAATTAGTTGTCCTATGATGTTATGAGGAGCATTCTAGTATTTATGGTGAGGGAGAAGAATGGAAAGTTGCACAGACCAGCACAATACATATGAAAAAAATAAACATAATCCACTGAGTTACAGAGCCATTTTACTGACATCAAGATGTAGCAGGATGTGTGAACAAATACTTTGTTGCAACATTGTGAAATACCCCAAAATATATTACCTATTGACATCAAACTACCATGGATTTGGAAAGCATAGCACTTGTGAGACACAGCTGACACTTTGTTAGCATGATGTACTGCATACATGGGCCCTCAAACTGATTCTATATTTATAGAGTTCCAAAAAGGCTTTTGATATCATTCCGCACAAGCAGCTTCCAACCACATTGATTTTCTATGGACTATCATCTCAGTTGTGGGACTGGCTTTTTAATTTGCTGTCTGAAAGGTCACAGTTGGTAATAAGTGATGGGGTGCCACCTAGTGGAACGGAAGGGATGAGTGTAATTCTGCACGTAAAGTGTTGTTGACATTCAACTATTTTTTTAAATATATATAAAAGACAATCAAAACATCACTCTTAAATTTGTATGAGGTAATACTGTTGCTTAATAAACTCTGCAGAATGGTAAAGCAAATTGCAAAATGATGTTCAAAATGTATCTTCACAGTGCAAAACATGACAGTTCGACCTAAACAATAAAATGTGAGAGGTTCTCTCATGAATACCAAACAATTCTGTTAAGTCTGCTTACATGATAAATCAGTCACATCTAATGGTTGTCAATTCAACTAAATGTCTAAGAGCTACGATCATGGACAACTTAAACTGGAACTGTCATGTGGAAAATATTGTGGGGAAGGAAACCCAAAGATCGTGTTTTATTGGTAGAATATATAGAAGATGCAACAAATCAATTAAAGTGACCACCTACAACATACTTTTCCATCTTCTTTGTGAGTTTTCCTGTGCGGTATGGGATCCCTACGAGATAGGACTGATGGAAAACATAAAAAAAAGTTCAAAGAAGGCCAGCTTGTTTCATATTAACATGAAATAGGGGAGATTGTGTCATGGATATGGTAAAAGAGTTAGGATGGAAATCATTGAATCGTAGGCATTTTACATTGAGATGAGGTGTTTTCACTGAATTCCAATCACCAACCTCCTCCACTGAATGACACAATATTTTGGTTACCCATACATACATATGAGACAAGACCATTGTGATAAGAGACATCAGTGATTGCATGGTAAGGTTTAGTTGTTCATTATTTCCATGCTCTTTATGAGAGTGGAACGGTAGAGAAATAATGTGACAGTGGTTTAAAGAACCCCCTGTCAAGCACTTAATTGTGAATTGAAGAGTATTCATGTAGATATGGATGCAGATGTCAAGGAAGGGGTAGCAGGAAGGAGTGAGGGATCTAGGAATGGATAGAAGAGCAGAAGTGCAAAATGAAGGTGTGAAAAGCTTGCAAAGTATTCCTTACTTAGACATATGCCACAGTTTGATTTATCTTAAGACAGAGAGAAAAAGAAGGAATGTTTTCAGAATGAAAAATGGATTATAGTTAAGGGGATATAAAAGAATACAGTTTCATAGGTTTTGTGAGGAAAGATAGAGGACAGTAAAGAAAGTATAAATTA
This sequence comes from Schistocerca cancellata, assembly GCF_023864275.1. Lineage (NCBI taxonomy): Eukaryota > Metazoa > Arthropoda > Insecta > Orthoptera > Acrididae > Schistocerca > Schistocerca cancellata. The sequence continues at coordinate 118,784,688 of NC_064629.1, read as the reverse complement.
AACAAGAAAGTATAGTTTAAATGGAAATCACTATATTTGTTTATAACATATTGGAAGAATGGAGTAAATCTACATCTACATCTACACAGATACTGCATAAGCCACCGTACAGTGTGTGGTGGAGGGTACCCTGTACCACAACTAGTCATTTCCCCTCCTGTTCCACTCACAAATAGAGCAAGGGGAAAACCTGTACACCTCCATATGAGCCCTCATTTCTCGTATCTTATCTACATGCTCCTTATGCATGATATATGTTGGTGGCAGTAGAATTGTTCGGCAGTTAGTTTCAAATGCTGATTCTCTAAATTTTCTCAAGAATGTTTCTCAAAAAGAACATCACCTTCCCTCCACGGATTCCCATTTGAATCTGTATCTGAACATTACAGGTTTGTTCTCCCTATTCATTCACATTGACTTCCACATTTAGGACTAGCTGCCATTCATCACACCAACTGGAAATTTTGTCTAAGTCATGCAACTTTGACACCTTACCGTACACCGCAGCATCATCAGCAGACAACTGCAGTTTGCTGCCCACCCTGGTGCACCGAATCATTTATGTATATACAGAACAACAGCAGTTCTATCACACTTCCCTGAGGCACTCCTGACAATACCCTTGCCTCTGATGAACACTTGCCACTGAGAACAACATACTGGGTTCTATTATTTAAGAAGTCTTCAAGCCACTCACATACCTGTGAACTGATTTCATATTCTTGTACCTTCATTAACAGCCTGCATTGGGGCATCGTGTCAAATGCTTTTCAGAAATCTAGTAATATGGAATCTGCCTGTTGCCCTTCATCCATAGCTCTCAGTATATCACTTGAGAAAAGGGCAAGCTGAGTTTCACAAGAGTGATGCTTTCTAAAACCATGCTGATTCATTAACATAAGCTTCTTAGTCTCAAGAAAGTTTATAATATTCCAACTTAAAATACATTCAAGGATTCTGCAGCAAACAGAAGTTAGGGATATTGGTCTATAACTTTGCGGGTCTGTTCATTTACCTTTCTTATATATTGGAGTCACCTGCATTTTTTTCCCAGTGTCTTGGGATTTTAGGCTGGGCAAGAGATTCACGAAAATGCAACAAGGCAAGGGGCCAATGCTGTAGAGTACTCTTTGTAAAACTGAATTGGACTCCATCAGGACTTGGTGATTTATTTGCTTTCAAATCTTTCAGTTGTTTCCCTACACTAGGTATGCTTATTTCTGTGTCGTCGATACAGGAGCCTGTCTGATGGTCAAATGATTGTATGTTTGCACAGTTCTCCTGTGTGATTGATTCCTTGAATGTGAAATTTAAAACTATTGCTTTTGTTTTGCTATCTTTGACTGCTACACCAGAGTGGTCAACAAGGGACTCAATGGAAGCCTTAGACTCACTTAGCAATTTTCATATGACCAGAATTTTCTCAGATTCTCTGCCAGGTCTTTTGCTAAGGTGTGATGGTGATAGTTGTATGCTTTGCCCATACATCTTTTCACAAATGCACAAGTAGAAGGGCAATTGAGCAATTGAAGTGATAATGTAAGAGGGGCAAGAGGGAGTGAGGGAGAGAATGGAGGAGAAATTAACAGTGAATAAATGTAAGACAAAATTGTTTGCATAATTTTTGGAGGATGGAGGATGTATTAATGGATGGAGCAGGAGAGAGAGATGTATTTGAAACAACAAAAATACTTTTCTTCCACTGGCTCTCAATGAGGAAAAATGAAGAAAAAGATGAAATAACAAAACGTTTTGAGGACTTTAATAGTTTATCCAAAATCCCACTTTGTATTGTACTTCTGTCATGCATCTTGGCATAGAATCTATAAGCTGTCAGATGTAACAGCCTGAAGAAGCTACTTCCTACCAGGCTTCCAGATTGCAGTCCCAAAGAGCATTAGCTGTAGTTGGTTGGTTTTGTGGCCAGTTCTCTGTTGACATTCTGGCGACCTCAGCCATATATCTGTATATAGCTAAATCTTTACAATTTATAGATGCTTAACTTTGTGTGATTTTGTTTGTAAATATGCCAATAGTATAGGGTAATATGTGAATGCTTTTGATATATTCATACCTTATGTGTCCTTAATTATAACCTACACTAGTATCTTGAGTAATGAGTTCATCCCTGTTCCTACCTAGAGAACTATATCTTAGATCCTTACCTGACCTGGAAGTGAAAATTAAAAAAATGTGAGACTAATAGTGGAGTGTGCTATTGTGGCATAGAGGCTGCCAGAAAAAGAGGGGCTGCAGGCACAAGATGGACAGCGCAAAAGGACTGATGATTGTGAACTGCCAATTTCTTAAGATGTGCGATGTGAACCAGTGATTGGAATGACAGCTAAGAAAAGAAAACTTTTAGATTTTTTGGATTGGGAGTATGCTTTTAGTAGCCATTCCTACAAGTAATACTTGTAAGAGTGGCTGGGGGGGGGGGTATATATCATTCTGTCCTATTTGATAAAAAATTTTATATTCATTGCCAAAGTGTGAGGAATGTTCTGGAAGGAAGTGCATTATCATAATTATCAGTATCGTTATATACCCCCCCCCCCCCCCCCAGCCACTCTTGTATGAATGGCTGCTAAATACAGACACCCAATCAAAAAAATCAAAAAGTTTTCTTTTCTTAGCTGTCACTCCAGTCACTGGTTCACATTGCACATCTTAAGGAATTGGCAGTTCACAATCATCAATCCTTTTGCACTGTCCATCTTGTGTCTGCAGCCCCTCTTTTTCTGGCAGTCTCTATGCCGCAATAGCACACTCCACTATTAGTCTCACAATTTTTTAATTTTCACTTCCAGGTCAGGTAAGGATCTAAGATATAGTTCTCTAGGTAGGAACAGGGATGAACTCATTACTCAAGATACTAGTGTAGGTTACAATTAAGGACACATCAGGTATAAATATATCAAAAGCATTCACATATTACCCTATACTACCAGCATATTTACAAACAAAATCACACAAAGTTAAGCATCTCTAAACTGTAAAGATTTAACTATATACAGATTAAAGTCAATGAACCAAAAATGAACTATATATGTATAATTTCTTTTTTATTAATATTTCAGTATATTCCACTATAAAGTATATTTGACTCCCCCCCCCCCCCCCCCCCCCAGATCTCATTTAACTCTTCATCATATCAAACAAAATCACAGACTGCTCATCATCACACCATCTTGTAATAACAAACTTTTGACACAATGTTTTTGTCACAGTACAACTTGTCCATTTAGTAACACATGTACATCTTCACCACTGTCCATTTGTTAATCTCACTAGCAAACTCATAAAATCATGACCATGCCTCTAATTCTCAAAGAAGCACCCACATGTACATCTTTACCACTGTCCATTTGTTAATCTCATTAGCAAACTCATAAAATCATGACCATGCCTCTAATTCTCAAAGAAGCACCCACAAATCAAATACATCCTCTACAGAGTATAACTACAATAAATGGTCAGTCACTATTATAGGAAAGTCAAATTTAGTACACAGCTTACATTTTCAAATAATTCCTCAAATAATGTCACTCAATAGTCATATTATATACAGAAAACTTATACTACAGAGAATGTATAGTATTTTCTGTAAGAGATAACTTCATTACAGGTTTATAGACGAGTAAAAGATGTAGCATCTGGAAACAAAAAGAAGAAAATAAAATGCTACATAGCTCGGAGACCTAGTGCTCGCCACACCCTTGACACAAAGATGTGTCCTCCTGAGGGATTTTACATCATCTTAATTTTTCTTGGTGTTTGACACTTACTCCATATGGTTTGATTAAAAAATGGTTTGTGAGGTTTTAGATTACGTCTGCATTCATAGTTTTTCACTTTTTCATGTTTCTCACTAAACACATCTTTGTATTCCCACAACAAACTACATAATTTATCTGTCTGTTCTTCATCTACACTTCCAGCTTCTTTTACTTTGGTGGCCACTAATTCAGCATACTTGTCTTCACTGCATTCTTCTTCATTGTCTTCCTCATTAACATCAATTTTTTTTATTAAACCATTCTTGCCTGCACATTTTCTCTTACTTGTCTGAATTTTGCTTAGAGCTACATCAGATGATTGCTTGATGTCATATCCCACTTTTACACATTGTACACTTTTCCCAGAACTGATCTCACTGGAAGCCTGCTGATTGGTTCAACTTTCCCAGTTGGAATGCAATTCTTCACAAATAGTCTTGATGACCCTTTTTACTCTGTCACTGTCACTATAACCCTTGTAAGTATCCCATAAAGTTTCTAGCATCACATCTAAATCATAAAGTCTGTCCACATGTTCCTTATCTGATGATACCTTCCCAGTTTCCACTGGTACAATCTGGTTCTCATATTCTTCAAAAATACTAGTATCATCATCTTCTTCACCATTAATTAAATCTTCTTTAATCTCCATATACACCATGCCATCTAATACTTCCTCCCATTCATCATTACTACTGTCACATTCTCTACCAACATCGTCACGCATGATATCATCTTCAATACTAGGCACTTCTACAACATCTTTACAATGATCATCAGAATTATTGTCAAGTACACCAGTACAAGTATCGTCACTTAAGTGCTTAACAGTGATAGATTCTTCCTCCATTAATTTACTTAATCCAAACTCATCAAGATTACCATAAGAACCAACATTTTCTTTACAAACTTCTTCGCCACACTGATTGTATAGGCTTGAAATAGTTTCCTCCTCTAACAGAACTTCAACATTCTTACAGATGCTAATACTTCTATCTTCCACACTTTCACTCATACTTTTCCAGAATTTACTGTCAAACTGTAATTTGCTAATCTGATGTGTTCTTCTTACACTAGTTCTGTCATTTCCACTCCAATATTTTTGATTACTCTGTCTTCTGTAGTTATTTTTGATGTCTCTAGGCCGGTGGTGTTTACCTCATTTCAGTACTTATTTCTTGCCCAAACTGACAGGCTCCCAATGAGGTGTCTGTCAGTTACAATTGCCTCGTCTTGATTGGTGATTATCTAATTGTATGTTGCCATTCTCCCAAGGACTCTCCCTGTTGCCGTGTCCTCTGTTTCCATTCCCATTACTATGGCTGATCCATCTGTTATCACCTCTATTGTAACCACTGTTATTATTCTGATTGTCATTGTCATTCCCAAGGACTCTCCCTGTTGCCGTGTCCTCTGTTTCCATTCCCATTACTATGGCTGATCCATCTGTTATCACCTCTATTGTAACCACTGTTATTATTCTGATTGTCATTGTCATTCCTGCCTCAATTCCTGGTTTGATTCCACCCCTCAGATGATTGATTGTCAAATCTGCCATTACTCAAGCTCTTATTTCTCTCAAAGGGTCTATCCAACTTCTCTACATACCTCAAGAACTGATCTACAGAGTCGTCTGGTCCACAAATCAACTCCCACTGTACTCTTTCCGGCAATCTCCTTTTTGAGGCATCTATTTGTATTAGTTTGTCAAAAGGTTTGTCTAAGTGTACTTATTTCCTCAACTGGTTTTCACAAAAACACTTCAAGCTACCATCACCTCCACTGTCCATTTCACCATTCAAAAACTCACTCTTAATCCTAGCTTGCTCAGATTCTGCCCAAAACTTATTTAAGAACTTTCTTTCAAATTCATCACATGACATGGTACAATTAACATTCTGATTGACCCATGAGATTGTTTCTCCATCCAAAAATCTCTTAACAAATTTAATTTTAACATTGACTGTCATATCATTACTAAAATTATCTTGACAATGCTGTAAAAAATCAACAGGATGCAATTTACCATCTCCTGGAAAGTATTTTATAGGTATGCCACCCAATACACAATTAATATTGCTAACAAAATTTCTTTGAGCTACACCCTCTTGTAGTTCTACAACTTTCTTACTTAAATCTACAACATTACTTTTACACAAATCTATTTTTTCGTCATACTTTAGTTCTACATTACTTATTTGATTGGAAATGTCTGTAAGTTTTAGCTCAGAGTTCCTTTTGTAAGCTTCCACTTTCTCTTCTAACCATCTCATAGCCTGAACAACCTCTTCTTTAAGTTGAGAATTGTCTACTTCTACATGTTTATCTGGTTTTTTGAATCTCTCCTCATTTTTGGACAACTCTTGTGTGAAATTAGTTTCTAATATCTCCAACCTTCCTTCTACTGCTCCTACACGAGTATTGGGTTCACCCTGTCCTGTCTCAACAGTACTTCTCACTGCTGCCAAACTCTCCTGGATTTCCCTAAACTGATTAGTATTTTCAGTAACAGTATTCTTTAAGTCCACCATTTGTTCACTGAACTGCTGACTTAACTGTAGACCCTGTTGACCAATATCCTTAATTGTCCCATCTGAAGTCCCATCTATTCCTCTGCTTCTTGCCTCATCTGTCCCATCTGTTCCTTTATTTATTTCATATGCTGCATTAAGAACATTAACAAATCATCTCTGCCAACTCTTCCTGGTGCAATTGGAGTACTCATGGTGACATTTTCACAGGAACCCTCACCACCAAAGCTTCACTCTACACTTTGATTACTACTGGGCGATAGTTCACTGATACATACCCCTAGATCTGAAGTGTTTTCCATTGGTTCACTGCTTACAAGTTTTTCCTCACTCATTTTTACCTTGTTGTTATCAGTCATGGTAAATTACAACTTCCCACACAAATGTTTGTCACTGTCAGAAAAATATTTAATTAAAAAGATAAACTGTTACTCATCTGATGGTTGATAGTGTTGTCTGAGAATTTGGTCCTTTTTATTCGCACCAACTCTTTCCTTGCGGCAACATCCATTCATTCTGTGCGTCCATAACACAAAATATTTCAAGACAATCTATGTTTGGCATTCGTCTTAGTTCACCTGAAAGAGTCGCTTGTTAAACATATTTCCACATTTCAAACATGGATCGCAGCTCAACTCCACCATTTGTAATGATTCATGAGAATGTTACTTAACTTAAGTTTCTTTTGCCTGATCCATTGATGAATGAATGTGAAATTTTCATGCTTCACAAAATTTATTAACATTAATTGACATCCAAACTGCATACTTGTTATGTAAACAAAACACGGACAGACTTCACTGATCTCTTTGACTTCCAAAAGTAACTTCAAAACTGAGTCCTCACAGCATCGCTGCATCGCTTTATATAGAATTTTAACAATAACTTCCAACTGATGCACAATTTTGATGTTACAATTAAAATTTACAAAATGCAAAGAAACTGATGTTATAGCTGAATAAGGTATAAAATACAATATTCAATGACAATCTTTTATAGCAATATCGTTAGTTTTCCATAATAAAATCATTCTGAACTTTAATTATAATAATATCTCTCGTATTATTTTATTTATGTAATGAATTGCAGTTTGGATTTTGTTACTAATATTCAATGATAGTACAGAGCTCATGCTTTATCTAAGTACATACAAAAAATGCACAAACAAAACCTCAAATTCTGGAAATTGGAAAACTGTGAGGTGCAAACAATTGGAGAGTTAATAAAAAATGTAATTACAAAGAATATTAATTACAGAGGAAGACATAAAAATAAATAACAAATGAAAATACATCACTTGGTAATAACTTTTAAGCTGTTTTTCCAAGACAGTGAGGTCTTTTGTTACTGGATTATTAGATTACCATTTTGTTAATTAGAAGGATCGATTTTTCATGATAACAGTTTTGCAGTCTCTAGTTATTTACTTCTAAGGACTTACTACTTCAATTTCTTGATTAGTTAATTTAGTATATGTACGTAATTTTATCAATGACAACAATCCACTGATAATTATGACAACACACGTCCTTCCAGAACATTCCACACAACTTTGCAATGAATATCAAATTTTTTATCAAATAGGACAGAATGATATATATAAAGGCACACATACAAGGCCTTAAGAAGCACTGAATTGTCCGATAACTATCCGGATGCATATAAACAAAAGGTGGTATCAGACATTTCATACGAATTTTTGGGAAGATTGTATCATTATAAACAAATGCACATTTGTGAATGGGAGAATGGTCCACTTGCAATGTGTAGTCCCCTTCTCCGTACAGCATTCACTCTGACAGAAGCATCACATTTTCCAATATGTGGGCGTACTGCTCACTGTCAAGAGTTCTTCCTATCCTATGAATAATTCCTGCTCCGCATGCAGAAATCCACCCCCAGCAGGAAACAGATAGCTGCCTACTTCTTCTTGTCATAGTTAAATGTTTGCATTTATGATGAGCCCCTTGTAGCCCGTAAATGACTCCTGAACCATTCTTACTGCTGGAAAACACCTTCTCATTAGTGAAAATGATGTTTTCCCATGATGCACTGAGATGGAGCTCAGCAAACGCCAGCTGGTATAAAACGTTGTCTTCACTGAGCTCTCATTTCACAGCAGATCATCATGCATGCAGTCTAGCATTCCTCAGCCTTCGGTGAATCATGTCGCCGGAGCTGGTTTCATTGGTCTCCTGCCGCAAGTGCTTCATGTTCAGAAAGGAAATTTCTCTGCTCTTAGACACTAGCTTCCTGTCCTCCTGCTGTGGGCTCACTCTCTTCCTGCCTGAGCCAGGTTGGTAGTGCCTCTTTCAAAGTAGTCCCTCCACCATCTCATTGCAGTGGTATCTGGCAGCCATACCTTCCCTCAGATTCTCTGATGGAACATCCACCTTCTTCAGTAAGAGGGACAACTCTGTTTCACATTGATCTCTCCCACTGAGCCATTGCAAGATGGCCTGATGTGTATTCCTGCTTGACACTCTTATACCGATGCCAGGAGAGGAAGTATATATATTTACATCAAAAGGAGCAGCAGAGGCAGAGTCATTGCACTGCGGCCGTGTTGGCCCATCCCAGGCAGGGGGAACAGCCCCCTGCTGGGCCCACCACCACTGGCTCATTCATTTCAGTCTGGCCTTGGGCACCAGGATGTGGCTGCTTGACCAGCCCATCAGCCGTCTTGGCCTGTAGCTCGTGAGCTGTGGCCCAGGCTGAAAAGCCACACTCATCCCTTGTAAGATCAAACATTTCAGCTATCCTAACCAAGTCTGTAATGTAAAGTATTGCAGGTAGACCTATTTTGCTATAACATCAGCAGGCGCATCTACAGTTGACATTTCATTCAAATATTTAACAAAAAATAAGTTAAAGAACGCACTCATGATAAACACAGCTACCACACAATATTTCAACTTGCTAGCAATCACACAATGCAGGGAACTATTCTTTCTTATAAGCACTCTGCATTAGATCTCACCTTAAGAAAATATGTATTCTACCAAGATAACTAAGTGAGTTTTAAAAGTAAACAGTTTTGGTGGCAACCCTGGCAAATAATTGTGTATACATAGTATATCATTCACATTTTGAGCACTTATAAAGTGTACTCAGCGTCTCTGAAACAATAAGCGCTGCATGACTGAAATTACATTCTGCTGAGGCACTTCACTTACGTTGCAGTGATACACGATTACTCTGTAATTCAATGTTAAGTGTTTCATAAGGGATTCACAGAACTGCTTCAATTTCTCAGGTGTTCCACTCATGTACAAGGCTCAAGAAAAATGAGCACTAAAATCATTATGTGCAACTTCTAATTTCTCTTATGTTATGACAGTTGTAATATCATTGGCAGTGGCAACAAAACCTGTTTGCATTTGGAGGTGAAAGATCGTGGTTAAAATGTCATGGAAACAATGTGGCACAGTGAAAAGTGTTTGTCTTAATACTGCATCCCCAATTTGTCCCACAGCACTCCTCCTCCTCCAACCTCAAGAACAAAATAGAAAAACATCCATGACACTCTCTCCCCTAATTCATTATACAGCGTGTTCATAAAGTCCGGGAACTCTTTCAATTATTTATTGAACAAGAACTAAAAATTGTACAGATGTCATACATATTGCATTTTGGAGAGAAACTCTGAAAGTTTTTTTATAAACATGCGACATGCAAACCATGAGTGACCCCGCAGACATCAATACAGTAATTGAATTCTTGCCATACCCGTCCCAGCATGGCATCGTTGACTGTGGCGGTCGCTGCCTGTATTCTCTCCAAGATCTCTGCTAGACCACGTGGTAGAGGTGGTACATAAACCAGATCTTTAATGTGTCCCCTCAGAAAAAAGGCACAGAGTGAGATCTGGTCATTGGGGAGGTCATTTCATGAAACAGTTGTCCCCTTCTGTAGCACAGCTGATCCATTGATGCAGCAGCTCCGTGTTCAGGTACCCATGAACTTCATGATGAAAATGCGGTGGAGCCCCATCCTGCTGAAAGATGAACAGAGTCCAATTGCGTTTGAGGCATCAACCATTGCTGCAACATGTCCAAGTAGGAATATCAAGTGACAGTGCTCTCAGTGAAGAAGAATGGCACGTACAGTTTTCAACGTGACAAGGCACAAAAAGCATTTACCTCTAGGGAATCATGCTTAAATTCAATGCATTCATGTGGATGTTTTGTACCCCAGATTCAACAATTATGCCTGTTCACTTTCCCATTAGTGTGAAAAGTGGCTTTGATGCTAAAAATTGAGTGATCAACAATATCATCCCGATTCTCATTCAATTGTTGCAACTGTGAACAAAACTCAAAATGCTTGTCTTCGCCATCGTAATTGGGCTTCTGCACTAGTTCCAATTTGAATGGCTTCATAGACAGCTTCTGTTGCAGGACTTTCCACACTGTCGGAACCATTTCGAGTTCACATGATGCACAATGCATCGATTTCTTTGGACTCCTTACGAATGTCTCTTGTACCACCTCCACATTCACTTCACTCACACTGGAATGTCTGCTTCTCTTTGGTGGGCACAAGCAACCTGTCATAACAAATTTGTTGTGCCAGTGGTAAATGGCCTTTCTAGTTGGTGGCTTATTACCATACTTGTTTCTAAACATCCACTGAACAGCAGTAGCATACTTGTTTTTGTTGAACTCCAACACACAGAAAACTTGCTCTGCATCTGAACTCGCCATGTTCGCAACTGGCACTGACTATTGGCAAATTACCAAACTATGCTATGGTGGTATACATGAAGAAAAAAAAATTTTCAGGGTTTCTCTTCAAAATGACATATGTATGATATCTGTACAATGTTTGGTTCTTGTGCAATAAATAATTGAAAGTGTTCCTGGACTTTATGTACACCCTGTACTACAAAATCAGCTGATTTCTTTCAATGTCCTTCATCCTATCAGGTAATGATTGCACAGTGGTCAGCAAAATTCCAGAAGCACTTGAACAACCAGAGTGCTGCCAGTTTCCTTAGTGCACTTCTTGGGTATTCTAAGGGTTCTGTCAACACATGTTCATCAATAACTCTCAGATTTAAACAATGGAAAATCCAAGATGAATGTAACAACATTGTTGCAGAGGAGCTATGTGGTGTAGTGGTTATGATTCTAAATTGTTGCATGGAGAGTCGTGAGTTCAAAACTCACCTGCACTGCACAGTTTTAATTTCTATATTCGGTTTGAGTACATTCTAAAAGTATCCACAAATGCCAAGAATCATTGTACTGGAATTTTCTGTAGCTGTATATATATATTGTATGTGTTTCGGCCAGAAGACGTTCGCTTCATGCTCTTGTATGCACAAGTGCTGAAAAAAGCTTCGTTAAGTGAAGTTAGTGTTTGTCATTCATCTAATTACACCTTCTTCTACGTGACATTATTCTGGTGGATATTGGAACTTGTGATACCGCACATTGTTGATGAAACAGTGGCTCCCATCAGGCCATGGCAGAGCCACCATTTACATGGCAAAAACCCAAGTTTGACCCATATTCAACAGATCACAATCTATCAGAGACAGAAGAAGAAGAGGATGTTACGATGACAGCGACTGTGTGCCACCACATGAGACATCCTTCTGTGTTATATGGAGATGATGGTCAAGATCCCAAGTGCCTGAAGGTATATGAGTATATAGCCAAATTTAACAAACAGGATGGCACTGTGTGCTTGGCTAACGTATTTTTCTACTTGGTGGGCACTGCCAAGCAATGGTATGAGAACAACAAAGAGAAGTTAACAAACTGGGTAGTATTCCACGCCGAACTGTGCAAGTATTTTGGCAACACACAATGACAGAAATGCAAGGCTGAAGATAAATTAAAGTATAGGGCACAGTGTCCAGGAGAAACTACAGCATCCTACATTCAAGATGTCTTGGAGCTGTGTAAAATAGTGGATCCTAGAATGAAGGAGGAAGATAAGGTTGCACATCTCATGAAGGGTGTTGCTGAGGACATGTATCAAGCACTACTCCTGAAGGAGGTCTCGACAGCAGACGACTTCATAAATTGGTGCCAGAATATCTAGACAATGCATCAAAAAAGAATTACACGCAAGAAATTTGAATGGCTTCCAAACATTGTATCGATGTCTGTGATGGAGGAAGCAACTGATTTCACAAGTGTTCTTCATCAGATAGTGAGAGAAGTAGTTCAGAAGGCACTTGGATTGCATGGTGAGCAATAAAACCAAGGACTTCAAGAGGTTATAAAGGAGGAAGTGGAACAGACATTGAACCCAATCTCTCATCCTTCATTTTCCTTTAAAATGGTGGAAAAGTTGAGACCCAGGCAGAGTTACAATCCTACAATGCCGCATGAGGAACCTGTTTGGGGACCAAGGAAGACTGATATCTGGAGCACCCAGGATAACCAACCAGTATGTTTCCACAGTGGACGACTGGGACATGTGGTGTGCTATTGTTGAGAAAGGTGGCAGATATTTGATGACACCCGTGCCAGAAGACAGCAGACCGATCTTAGCAGACACCACCTCTGGGACAACGAAGATGAACAAGAAGATATGCGTGCAGGATGACGTAGGTCACCATCGCAGCAAGCTAGCTCCTGGAGATGATAATCCCCAACACGCTGATCAAGGTCTCCATCTCTGTTTAGAAGTTCCAGCCGCTCACCTAGCCACCACAACTTGGAAAACTGAAGGGTGCGACCTTCCTTGGAGGTGAGGCTGCTGAAGAGAAAAATACTCCACCATCTATCACTACGAACATGATAGGAAACTATGTTGATATCCTCATGGATGGCTGACCAGCCCAAGCCCTTGTGGACTCTGGAACACCATATTCAGTCATTTTGGAGAAGTACTGTCGCCAGTTGCAGAAAACCATATTCGTCAACAGCAAAACATCTCTTCTGAAGGTGGCTAATGGGAAATATGTAAAACCTACAGGAAGATGTATCATCTGTGTAGGTATAATTGCCCTTAGAATTCATTGTCTTACAAGAGTGTAGTCATGATGGCATTCTTGGATGGGACTTTTTGAAAGCTTCTCAGGCAATTATAGATTGTGGTCGCTCGACGATTATGCTAGACGAGATGAGATACTGTGGAGAGGAAGCTGTGCATCCGAGTGTGTGGAGACTATGTGTGCTGGATGAAGTTATCATGCCTGCAGTCAGCACTAGATAGGTAACTATCACATGTCATGCCATGCATCAACCCAGGGATCTTGTAGCGGAATGTAAGAGAAGCATACCACTGAAGAATAACTTGGTCATCCCAGCCTCTGTCATTGTGGACAGTTAACTGTCCAACTGTCCCCGAGAACCGCAGATCCTTCTAAGACGCACATGCATAGCAAACACTGAGCCATTAATTGCAGAACAACTGAGCATCATAGAAACCTCCCATGCCGAGTCTGTGGGCGAAATTAGTGCTACCACTATGAGACAAGATCTTCAAGCTTGACTATCACCAGATCTCACTAAGGACCAACAGAAGAAGCTACTTACCATTCTTCAAGAGTTCTCTGAATGCTTCAATCCACAGGTGAAGAGCAAATTAGACAAATCAACGGTGAAGCACCAGATTAGCACTGGAGACCATCAACCAATAAGCCAGAGAGTAAACCGTGTGTCAGTAACGGAACGTCGAATAATTCGCAGTGGGGTAGAGAAAATGATGAAGAATGACACCATTCAGCCTTCACAGAGCCCATGGTCGTTACCAGTGGTCCTCATCAGGAAGGAGGATAGCATTTGGCGCTTTTGTGTTGATTATAGGAAGCTTATTAAGACAACTAAAGAGGACGTTTACCCTCTTTCATGAATTGACAATACACTTGATTGTCTGAAGGGAGCTAAGTTTTTCTCAATCATGGACATGTACTCGGGACACTGGCAAATCGATGAAGATGAGGCTGATCGTGAGAAAATTACATTCATCACATTGATAGGTCTTAAGGATCCAACAGGGCACTACGTCTTCAAGAGTATGACATTACTATTGTGTACAAAAGTGGAAGAAAACACCAAGATGCTGACTGTCTCTCAAGAAACCCTGTGCAAGACCATCAAGACTTTGAAGATAGTGACTGTCTCTCTGCACTCCAGGATCTCTCTGCTGAGCAGGAGGAGGACACCAACATATCTCAAATTATGACTGTCTTAAATTGGTCAGAGAATGTGAAAGGACAAGTGAAGGTAGTTAATGGATTACTTGGCAAGAAAAACATTGATCCATTTTGAAAGAGGTGATCCATTTTGAAAGAGGTGGCTACCAGTGATTCCTAAACACATGCACTTTGATGTTCTACAGAAATTCCATGACACACCTGAGGCCAGACATCTAGGGTTTATTAAGATGTATGATAGAATCTGCAAGAGATTTTTCTGGCCAGGTTTATTTAGGAGTGTCCGTCACTATGTGTCGCACTGTCGAGAGTGCCAGAGGAGAAAGCCAGTTCCTCAGAAACCACCTGGCTGACTGATACCAATTCCACCAGCCGAAACACATTTTCAGCGTGTTGGGATTGACCTCCTCAGATGATTTCCAACGTCTGCTAGTGGCAATAGATGGATTATTGTTTGCACTGATTATCTGACAAGCTATGCCATTACAAAAACCGCAAAAACAGCTGAAGCATCTGAGGTAGCCAAATTCATCGTGGAAGACATTATATTAAAACACGGTGCCCCAAGGTCGTTAATTATGGATTGAGGGAAAGTTTTTCAATCAAATCTTGTGACAGAGATGAACCGTCGGTGCAACATCACTCATCACATAATGACTGCCTACCATCTGCAAACTAACGGGCTTACTGAACGCCTTAGTAAGACCTTGGCCAACATGCTATCAATGTTCGTCAATGTTGAGCACAGCAACTGGGATGAGGTGCTACCTTTCATGGCGTTTGCCTACAACACCGCCAAACAAGACACCACAGGATTTACGCTATTTCTCTTGGTGCATGGGCGTGAGGCGACAACGATGATGGACACTGTGTTTCCGTTACATCCTGATGATGTGTACGATGACTACATTGGCCAGGTGTTAACCAGAGCTGAGGAAGCTCAGCAGTTAGCTTTACTCTGCATGCTGCAGGCTCAAGAAAATGAAGGTATGATGCAAGCCACCGCCCTGTTGTCTACCAGCCTGGTGACATTGTCTGGATCTTCACTCCATTTCAGAAGGTTGGCCCCTCTGAGAAGCTTCTCAGGCGCTACTTTGAACCTTATAAGGTTGTAAGACAGTTGTCTGATGTTACTTATGAAATTGAAGATTCCGACCCTGACACAAGCTGATGGAAAATAAGAGATACGGTCCACGTCCTTCGAATGAAATAAGGATCCTGCAACCCAGGGTAAATTCGAAGCTCCAGGGACAGGCAACAAGCGGAAAGGTGATGAAGAGCATAGACACAAAAGAAGTTCTAAGAAGATCATTGCCAGTGCGAGAATCAGTCATCAGGAATTGGAGTATGCAGGACCAATGACTTATTCCCAGACTAGGAGGATGTAACAGCGAGACGCTGTGCTCTTAAGGAGGGAGCAATGTTGCAGGAGGAGCTGAGTAGCTACATGGTGTAGTGGTTCTGATACTAAACTGTTGCACGGAGGGTTGTGAGTTCAAAACTCACCTGGACTGTACAGTTTTAATTTTTATATTCGGTTCAAGTACATTCTAGAAGTATCCACAAATGCCAAGAATCATTGTACTACAATGTTCTGTAGTGGTATATATACTGTATGTGTTCTGGCCCGAGGCAGTTTGCTCTGTGCTCTTGTATGTGCAAGTGCTGAATAAACGTTCGTTAAGTGAAGCTAGTGTTCATGATTCATCTATTTACACCTTCTTCTATGTGACAATATTATGAAAAGGAAAGTTGCTACTCACCATATATCGGAGATGCTGAGTGGCAGATGGGCACAACAAAAAGAATGTCACAAATAAGCTTACTGTCAGAAAGGCCTTTGTCGAAACAGATGCGCACACACACAGACTCACGCAAACATGAGTCACACATGCATGACTGCAGTCTGTGGTAACTGAATCCAAACTTTAAAGAGTAGGAGGTAGTAGCTCTCAGTTCCAAACTGGTACAAGAGTAACATTTCATCTCCTCTGTGACAGAGCTACAAACAGATACATGAAACTCAGAATGACAAAATCATCATTGGAAGAATCCTAAGGAAATGCAATCTGAAAACAAAGGAAGTAGGTTACAGTACACTTGTTCGCCTACTGCTTGAATATTGCTCTCCAGTGTGGGATCCGTACCAGATAGGGTTGATAGAAGAGATAGAGAAGATCCAACGGAGAGCAGTGCACTTCGTTACAGGATCATTAGTAATCGCAAAAGCATAGCACGGTACGAGCTTTTGTTGAAGTTTCGAGAACATACCTTCACCGAGGAGTCAAGCAGTATATTGCTCCCTCCTACGTATATCTCACGAAGATACTATGAGGATAAAATCAGAGAGATTAGAGTCCACACAGTGGCATACCGACAATCTTTCTTTCCACGAACAATATGAGACTGGAATAGAAGGGAGAACTGATAGGAGTACTCAAAGTACCCTCTGCCACACACCGTCAGGTGGCTTGTGGAGTATGGATGTAGATGTAGATGAAAATGTATCACTGAATACTCTGTTAACTGCATGTCATTCAGCAACTACTCTCAGAGTTGCACTGTTGTATTTATGTTGTAGCCTGGTAAAGGTACTTGAGTATGACAAAAAGACTTCACATCTTATTAAGAGAGCCATTCATTGTATGATGATATGATGAGACACCAGTTGTATTAGTGAACTGCATATTAATAATGTTTCCTATTAGGTTACTGAACAAAATAGACACAAATATCAAAGATAGTGCCAAAAATAGATTCTGCCTTGCTATCAAAAACCGTATGATGATGTGCAGGTAAAAAAAAAAGGCAATGAAAGTGAATACACATGGGTGGCAGATTATAAGATGTGCAGTAGACATGTTTGTCAACCAAGTTCCTTTGTGCTGTCTTCCAGTTTGCATTTGTTATCTTGTGACTGCAAGTCATTTCATTTATTGGCAACAAATGTCAACCTTTAAGCATACATCCTTGCAAAACAATTCATAACACAATACACCTTCTGTGCGCCACCAGATGTATATCAATAACAATACATTTTGTGGACATATACAGGCCATCATTAGAGATAATATTTGTTATGATGTAGCCACTATTTACTGCTTATGAAGTTACCATATGGTACTTCAAATTGTCATCAGTCTCCACTGATTTAGATTTATGGTGACAACCTTAAATCTATTATGCCAAATGCCAGTATCAATCCTTTGAAAGGGCACAGATGACATCCTTCCCAGTTTGAGATTCTGCTTTGTGTCTAATCTTATTTTCGACAAGACATAGTGCCGTAATCCGTCTTGCTTCCTTTTAACCTCAATATGACTACTGAAGGCACGTGTGGCATGAAGGTTATCTGGTCAACACACTTGCCAATTATTGGATACATTGTCCTTGACCTTAGTAGTAAATCACAGAAACGACCTTCATCAATGCCTGTTTACCTTCCTATTTGTGGTGATTAATTTAACTTAAAATTATCATACTTGAAATGATACAACTTGACTCCATACAGGACACAGGCATTTTGAATTGCTTTCACTGCTTTCACCCCTTTTTTAACCCTCAAGCAGGCACACCTGTGTATAAAGTACGCCAATTACAAATAACATTGTTGTGCATAGTTCCGTTGTTGTTTTACAATATAAGGCCCAAACAATTCCTGCATTATTGTTTCAGCTAGTACAGTGAGAAGTTGTTTTGTGATAGGTTCACATGAGCTACAGTAATTTAAAATAAACTGCGAGTGTGTCATCTTAGTGTGCAAAGTACACCACGTGCCCGCTCATGTAAGTAATTTTTCCTTCACTTTTATTTGTTCCTTTTTAATCGAATTTAAAGCTAACACATAGCAAGTGGCTATATCACTGTGCAGGGTGATATTAAAGCTGACAGATAATGAGCTTGATCAGTTACTCGACTAGAATCCACAATTCAACTCTGTACCAGACAACAAAAATGATGACGACTCTGAAGAAGAAGAAGAAGAGGAATTTATACCATGAAGTGACCAGGATTCAGATTCTGATCAAGTTAATGATTCAGATGATGACTGTGAAGAGCCACCCTCCACCTATTGGGAGGGACAAAATGTGTAAAGGGAATAAAATATGTCCTAATGTGACTTCAAAAATAAAAAGAAAGAATATTGTGAAAATATTCCCTGGGCCCACAGTGTTGCCAGAGGGGTCACAAGTGAAACAGAGGCTTTTTGAACAATACTTAGCCTGGAAATAATTGATGAAATTGTAAAATACATGAACCTATACATTCAATCTAAGAAAGAATGTATACAATATTCCAGAGAAAGGTGTGCTAAAGAAACTATGAGGCATGAAGTAATGGCATTGTTAGGATTGCTTTATCTCATCAGGGCTAAGAAAGCAAACCACACAAATGTCACTGAACTGTGGACAGTAGATGGTACTGGTATGGAGATTATGAGGGCTGTGATGAGCTACAGAATATTTCTGTTCCTTTTATATGACGTATCCATGTTGGTGACAAGAGTACAGGGTTATTACAAATGATTGAAGCGATTTCACAGCTCTACAATAACTTTATTATTTGAGATATTTTCACAATGCTTTGCACACACATACAAAAACTCAAAAAGTTTTTTTAGGCATTCACAAATGTTCGATATGTGCCCCTTTAGTGATTCGGCAGACATCAAGCCAATAATCAAGTTCCTCCCACACTCAGCACAGCATGTCCCCATCAATGAGTTCGAAAGCATCGTTGATGCGAGCTCGCAGTTCTGGCACGTTTCTTGGTAGAGGAGGTTTAAACACTGAATCTTTCACATAACCCCACAGAAAGAAATCGCATGGGGTTAAGTCGGGAGAGCGAGGAGGCCATGTAAAGCCCTACACCCCATTGTGCTATTCCTGCTTTGACTCCTGACGAGTAGACCATGTATTCTCCCACTTCCTGGCCTGGCGGCAGAAACCTGAAGTGTGGCTTCAGCCAAACAAAACTTTACGAGTTTTTCTACGTATCTGTAGTGTGTCGTGACCATATGTCAATGAATGGAGCTACAGTGAATTTATGAAATCGCTTCAATCATTTGTAATAGCCCTGTACAAGGCTAGAAAGAAGAGTAATTGATAAACTTGCTGCAATAAGGCCAATATTTGATACCTTTGTGGTGAACTGCAAGAACGCTTATAATGTAGGACAATTTGTGACAGTAGATGAAAAGTTGCAAGCTTTCTGGGGTTGCTGTTCTTTTGTTCAGCATATCCTGAACAAACCAGCGAAGTACAGGATAAAAATTTTTGTCATCGTAGATGCTAAAACATTATTCACTAGTAATATTGAAGTATATTGTGGAAAGCAACCTAAAGGACTACACAATGTTTCTAATTCTCCCTGTGGTGTTATAGGGAGGCTAGTTACTCACACTGAAGGCTCAGGAAGAAATGTTACAATGGATAATTGGCACACTAGCTATTCTTTAGCCTACTCCCTTTTGAAAAAGCAACTAACATGCATTGGCACATTGAGAAAAAACAAACGTGAGATACCACAAGAATTTTTACCTGGGAAATGTAGGGCTATCGACTCCACTTTATTTGGTTTTCAGAATGATATGATGCTAGTTTCATTTGTGTTGAAACAAAACAAGGCAACTATGCATGATTTGGAACCATTGACAAAGTTACAGGTAAACCAGAGATAGTTTTGGATTACAATATAACAAAGGGAGGAGTCAGCACAGTCAATCAACTGGGAGGTGCGTATTTTGTCACACAGATGACAAGATGATGACTATTGGTTGTATTCTATGCCCTAATGGATATAGAAGGAATCAATGCTCAAATAATTTTTCATACAAAAGAGGCTAATCCAAAAAAGAAGAGAAGAATTTTCTTGAAAGATTTAGCACTGTGTCTTACGAAGCCTTGGCTAGTGGAAAGAGCTAATATTCCTTCACTTCCTGCTGACCCTACAACTTTCCTCAAAAAATACAAAGATCAATGTGTTAAAAGAACTAAGGAACCTACCACCAAGAAAAGAGGTTGGTGTGTCACATGTGGACAAGCAAGAAGCATATCTACTACCATAAGGTGTAACTCATGCCATAGCTTTGTTTGAAAAGGACATGTAAAAACAGTGCATACAAGTGAGAAGTGTAGAGCACTTCCCAAAAATGCACAAGACCATTAGCTGTATAGATGGAAGGAACTTTGTGATAACTAATACTTTTTCAATATATAAAGCCTTTGTTCTTTTATATTGCAGTGAAAGAGTGTTTCTGTTCAGTATATGCTTAAAAAAGTGTTGGAATAGACTGATATGTCAGCTGCGGCAATAGAATGATATGAAAGCTTCTTATTTGTTTAATCAAATAGTAAATTAGTGGTGTAATGTAAGTTTCTTGTATTCTTGTTTAAATAAACTAAAATTAAACTGGGATTTAACTAATACGTGTAACATAGTTGGATTAGTTTTGGCTGTCAGAGGCAAAAGTCTCTAGTAATGTCATTATAGTAGTAATGCTATTTTAGTTCATAAACCAATCCTCATGTAAGGTCATAGGCTCTTCAGTTCTTATTTTAAGTGACCTTGAGATTTTGAAAATATTGGAACTGGACCTGGACTCGTGCTCTGATTCCAATTTTTCTCTGGATTTGAACCCTTCAAGACCTTACTGTCCCACGATTTCATCATTTCCTCACAATACGAAACTCCTCCATGTCCCTACAAATGGTGTGATTCTAACTTCTAATAAAAGAGAATTTGATGGTTGTCACCTCTTCATGTGGTGTCAATAACAATATGCACAGGGTTGGAGTCCCAGGCAGTACAGAACTATTTGTTGCATTTCCTCTAGCCAAACATGTCCATATCCCACTGCTGGTGAAGAAACAATAAATATTTCATGTCTACTCATAGCTACAAAACAACAGCAAAAGGTGCTGGGTTCAAATCCCTGCCAGGCAAAAATCATTTGTATTGTCATTTCAGGTTCCAATATCACACTACTGGTGAACATATTTTATATCTGATTGTGCTTAGTTAACAATTTTGAAATGTACTGGGTTCTACTCCCCATCCACCACAACTACTTTACTTCATGGCATTTCACACTTGTGCTTTGCACTTTATTACATATCTTTTATGGTTACTTCTCAGAGGCAATATAAGCTTCGTGGGGTTTCTGGTGCAGTGCTAAATGTATCATCATTTATTTCCAGGTTCGGACATTTGGTCTTGTAAACTGATACTTGTGAAAAGTTCAATATTTTTCATCTCTTTATGCCTAGTTGAGTCTCCATCATACATGCAAGCTTTGTTTGGTTAATAGTGGATTCAAATTTGGATCACAAACAACAACTCGTCATGTAATTTAATGAGTGTGATAAGACTTCTGCATGTCATGTTTTGTAATGAAGTTTAATTTACAAGTGTTAGGGACTGCCTCATCTCTAGTAATGTTTTCTGATATTTGTTGTATAATGGTATAGGTTTATATCTGGACTGTCTGCCATAATGAGCAGTGTTCTCTAATAGTCTCTTGTGGTACCCACTGTGTATAGTCAACCGACTGTACTGCAGAGTGTTTAGAGGACCTGCATATGTTGGTTGCATTCAATCAGGTGCGGCCTACACATGGAATTCAGGGGTGGCCCACTTATTGTGCCATTGAGTGTACATGTATTTGGAAACAAACCTTGTAATATTAAAACATACCAGTATCAAAGTGAAGTTTCCGCCCCATAAAATATATTGTCATAATACTCATACCGTCCTATGGACCAAGAGAGTGGCAGTCACTAATGACTTGAAGCAAATGCTTGAATGGAAATGTGCCACTACATTTCCAAGCTGCAGGCCTATACTAGCTGTGGCAAAGTCCAGTGGAAACATTTTCTTAGTTATAGGTGTGAGAGCCATCAACAAAATCATTATTCTAATAAGTACTTGACCTGAGAATTTAGGCGAAAAATTGCAGAAGTTCCATGAGTTAAATTTCTTATCAGTTTAAATGTGAGAAGTTCATACTGGCAGTAAGCCTCACCAACACATTCAGGAATTATAGTGATTTCCAATTTGTATACTGCCATTCATTTTAAAAGTAAGTTCAGGTGCATTTATTACTGCCTTGTGTTCATTCTTAGGTCCTGAATAACTAAACACAGTCAAATTATACATTCATGATTTATTAGTAGCCACACATACATGGGAAGAGAGTGTAGATTTGTTGGGAAGGTCATTTCACAAATTTTCAGAAGCAAGGGTTACAGTAAATCTACAGATGACAAGATTTGTAAGCTTCTAGGCCACATAATTTCTTTTGCAGGAGCAACACCAGACCTAGACAAAATTAGTGCTCTAAGAGATTTTCCTTACCCCAGCACTGAAAACAGCTTAAGGCATTCTTTGGTTTGTGTTCATTTCTTTGGCAGTTTGTGCTAAATCAGTTTTCAAATAGTACACCTTCGATATTTCTACTGAAAAAAACAAAGTGCACCATGGGTGTCGACAAGTGGCTACAAAAGAGATTTTGGTGTGGTAAAAGATGCTTTAGTTAACTCTGATATTTTACATAATCCACATATGACTGAAGCCTTACTTAAAGGCTTAGGAGTTTGTCTATTTCAAATCAATGAAGAAAATGGCAAGCTAGATATTCATGTTATTTGCTTTGCTAGCCACACATTGTCAGAATGTGAGCATGCTACCAAGTTGATAACTCTAGCAGTAGTTTGGGCCTTTTAAAAGTTCAATTATTTTATTTATGGAAAACATCAAGGTCTTCTGTGATCATCAGGCATTAAGCTTTGTCATGTCATGCAAACTACTCCATCCATGCTTAGTGCATTGGTCACTGCTTTTAAGGGGGTACAGTTTTGAGGTCATACACCTCTCAGGAAAAGATAACATAGTGGCAGATGCTCAGGTTTACCAGGGTACACAGAAATTTTAGGTCAGACCACTGACGACCATGCATTACTAATGACAGACAGTAACTAATAACAGTTTTATTTGGATATGTGCAGGAACACTGCTGATTTGCAGAATGGTGACCAGCATTGAAGTAAAGTGAAAACACTGCTTACACAAAATCCTACAGACAAATGGAACAGCATTACAAAATACATAATGATTATTTATTCTACAGATGTGATACTCAATCTGACACATGGCGCATTTGTATTCCTGTCACATATGAAGAGGCTTTAATTTGGTACACTCATCAGGTGCGGGAACATCATGGTGCATATAAATGTTTAAGAAAGATCTGTTTGTACCGCTATTTTTCTGACTTGAGAAGAGGAATATGACAGCTACTTAAAACATGTCTCATATGACAAAAAGTAAAACCCACAAACAAATGCTGTCATAAAGCATTACATCCAGATGTAACAGCAAAACCCCTACGAACTGTTTCAGTTTATATTTCAGGACCTTTACTATCAGCTAGTGGTGGAGTTAAGAAC
Organism: Schistocerca cancellata; assembly: GCF_023864275.1. Taxonomy (NCBI): domain Eukaryota; kingdom Metazoa; phylum Arthropoda; class Insecta; order Orthoptera; family Acrididae; genus Schistocerca; species Schistocerca cancellata. The sequence goes on along the minus strand of NC_064629.1, from coordinate 118,760,813 downwards.
AGTAACACTATATGATATTTTCACAAAGTACATTACACTATATGCTACTAAGTCTATTGCAGCAGGCCTGTCATTAAAAGAATAGTTAACAAGTATATCCTGACGGCTGGCAATTCTGCTATCTTGGTGTCAGACAATGCATCTAATTTCATTTGTAGAGTCAGGAAAACATTTCTACATGAAAATTAAATTAAAGAGATACTAATACTCCAATTTTATCCTGAATGTAATCCCACAGAACACATTTTGCTTGAATTTAATAGGTTCATACAAACATATGTGCACAGTCATCAGACTAAATGGGTAAAATATTTAGGACTTCTTGAAAAGATTGTAAACAGTTTGCCACTATACAACACACACAATTTCCTCGAGCTCAACTCGTAAGCAAGATGAAAGAGTGGAATGAATGGATATATCCACTTCCACATCTTCACAGAGAAGAGTAGTCCTGGGATGCAAAGGTATAACAAGTCTTGGTCGCAATCATTGAGCAGGTACACTGGAGAAATATCTACTGTGACAGAAGATTTCAGCGAATGCAGAGATATCATGTAGGCAAATGTATTCTTTTAAAAACTCATCCAAAATCTTTACTTCTTTGGAAAAGAAATAGTAAATGGCAATTTTTGTACACGAGACCTTATAAAGTAGTAAGGATTCTGTATGAAGGAAGTTACCTCCTGGCCTATACAAAACCCATTAAAATTAAAGGATTATATGCCCACCAGGACCTTAAAAATTCCTTGCATAAATGACTAGTCTTATTGATATTATGTGTGATGTTTGTACTAAAAATGGTTGATAATTGTATTATAAGGACTGGTTTAACCAATGATATAGAAACTTTAGTGCCAATTGCAAGCAATGGATCTATATGGACTGAACATATGCTGTGACATTAATACTCACAGTATTTGGACAGTCCTGAGAAGGAGAAAGATAATAGCATCTACATGAAATTGATCCTCAATTACCAATCATATATGTGGAATGAATTAATTGCTAGACTGCACTGCTGAGGCATACTGAATACTGTGTCACAAACTGTAAATTTCTTAATCTATGTATTCCAATAGCAAATTGGTTTTATGTGTAGTCCATATACAGGGTGTTACAGAAAGGTACGGGCAAACTTTCAGGAAACATTCCTCACACACAAAGAAAGAAAATATGTTATGTGGACATGTGTCCAGAAATGCTTACTTTCCATGTTAGAGCTCATTTTATTATGTCTCTTCAAATCACATTAATCATGGAATGGAAACACACAGCAACAGAACGCACCAGCGTGACTTCAAACACTTTGTTACAGGAAATGTTCAAAATGTCCTCTGTTAGCAAGGATACATGTATCCACCCTCCGTCGCATGGAATCCCTAATGTGCTGATGCAGCCCTGGAGAATGGCATATTGTACCACAGCTGTCCACAATACGAGCACAAAGAGTCTCTACATTTGGTACCAGGGTTGCGTAGACAATAGCTTTCAAATGCCCCCATAAATGAAAGTCAAGAGGGTTGAGGTCAGGAGAGCGTGGAGGCCATGGAATTGGTCCGCCTCTACCAATCCATCGGTCACCGAATCTGTTGTTGAGAAGCGTACGAACACTTCGACTGAAATGTGCAGAAGCTCCATTGTGTTGTACTTGTAAAGGCACATGTTCTAGCAGCACAGGTAGAGTATCCCATATGAAATCATGATAATGTGCTCCATTGAGCGTAGGTGGAAGAACATGGGCCCCAATCAAGACATCACCAACAATGCCTACCCAAATGTTCACAGAAAATCTGTGTTGATGACGTGATTGCACAATTGCATGCGGATTCTCGTCAGCCCACACATGTCGATTGTGAAAATTTACAATTTGATCACGTTGGCATGAAGCCCCATCCGTAAAGAGAACATTTGCACTGAAATGAGGATTGACACATTGTTGGATGAACCATTCGCAGAAGTGTACCCGTGGAGGCCAATCAGCTGCTGATAGTGCCTGCACACGCTGTACATGGTACGGAAACAACTGGTTCTCCCATAGCAATCTCCATACAGTGACGTGGTCAACGCTACCTTGTACAGCAGCAACTTCTCTGACGCTGACATTAGGGTTATTGTCAACTGCACGAAGAATTGCCTCATCCATTGCAGGTGTCCTCTTCGTTCTAGGTCTTCCCCAGTCGCGAGTTATAGGCTGGAATGTTTCGTGCTCCCTAAGACGCTGATCAATTGCTTCGAACGTCTTCCTGTCGGAACACCTTCATTCTGGAAATCTGTCTCGATACAAACATACCGCGCCACGGCTATTGCCCTGTGCTAATCCATACAACAAATGGGCATCTGCCAACTCCGCATTTGTAAACATTGCACTGACTGCAAAACAACGTTCGTGATGAACACTAACCTGCTGATGCTACGTACTGATGTGCTTGATGCTAGTACTGTAGAGCAATGAGTCACATGTCAACACAAGCACTGAAGTCAACATTACCTTCCTTCAATTGGGCCAACTGGCGGTGAATCGAGGAAGTACAGTACATACTGACGAAACTAAAATGAGCTCTAACATGGAAATTAAGTGTTTCCGGACACATGTCCACATAAGATCTTTTATTTATTTGTGTGTGAGGAATGTTTCCTGAAAATTTGGCCGTACCTTTTTGCAACACCCTGTATGTAACATTGTTCTCTCAACCAAATTTAGAAAAAGTTGTGTAGATAATAATACCAGGCAATAATATGTAACTTTAGTAAGTAAGACTGGAACAAAGGAAAGTCTGCAAAACCTGCCCCATGCACCCCCCCCCCCCACCTACTCCAGCCCTGCTACTGATAAAACATAGACAATTCAGGGCAGGGCCACATGTGAAACAACATATGTCATTTACCAGCTGACATTCCTGCACTGCACAGGCTTTTACATTGATATGATGACAACTAAACTGGCTGAGCGCATGAATGGGCACAGACAAACTGTCTGCCTAGGAGATGACTGATACTCAGTAGCAGAGCATGTCATCCAGCATAATTCTAGGGACCTAGGAACCCGCTACACCATACATGCCATTTGGCTTCTCCCACCAAACACCACTCCCTCGGGAACTGCGGAGATGGGAACTTGCACTCCAACAAATCCTTTCATCCCATCATCCCCCTGGACTGAACCTACGTTAACCAACCTCACTCCCATTTACTCTTCAGTCTTCTCCTCTTTCCCTTTCCTCTTTAGCCATGCACACACCTTTTCATCCTACATAGTTGTGTTTATCTTTATACTATATATATCTTTACTTCTGTATGCATCCTCTTTGGTTTGAAGCTGGCACAGTACTTACAGTAGAATATCTTTGGTTTCCCTGTGACACCCATGCCTCCATCTTTGCTACCCTCCCTGTTTACCTTTCCCCTGTTGCTTCATAACCTGGGTTGTGAGTAACTGAATCCACTTTCCCTTATTCGCCTTTTTTCCCCTCTCCCCTCCCTGATGAAGGAACAAAGTTCCGAAAACTAGGATATGTAAATTTTCTGTTCTGTTTTGTGTATCTATCAGCTGTACTGAGCTGAGGTAAGTACTGGCCAGCCCCTCTATCTCTTTGTTAGTATTTGTTACAAAACTTTTTTTGTAATCAGTTGATGTTGGATAGAAATTAATAAATAAATTTAAATATTTATTGATGTATGTATGGACGTAAACAGTAGTTATAAGCAGAATGAGGCAAAAGACACTGTAGCATTGGTATCAGTATAGCATGGGCATCTCATTATAAGAAACAGAACATACATTTTATGGTGATAAATGAGGTAGATATGTTGACCTAGCTGAAGTTTCACTACTTCTGATTCCAAAAACATAAAAAGATTAAAAATAACTTTTAAACTTACTTACCTTAGATGAACTCAGCAAGATGCTGTCTGCTGCAGGTGTAGTGCAAGGTGATGAAATTTTCCTCATGTGAGATGCGACACCTTATCACACACACCACAACCACTCACACTAAGAATTTCGATCTTTGACATGCTTGAGGCACACAATGACACTGTGGTGTAGCCAACAGTTCTGGGGAGTGGGCATCAAACCTGATAGTTGCTGCAACTAATGAGAATGCCATCATTACTGATTTGAACTGTATATTTGAAACAATATAAATCTGCTCAGCAGAAACACTCCCCTCACGCATGTTGTTGACATTAATTTAAAAAGTGATTTCTAATTCATGAACCTGTTCCTCACAAACTCTAGTAGTTCAAATCACCATGTCTTTGTCAATGAGAGATGTTTTGATGGTAAGAGATGCAAAAGTGCCCCCAGCTAAACACAGTTCCATCTCACATAACAGATTTGTACTTTATTACGAAAAGAACAGTTGCTACACACCATATCACAGAGATACTGAGTCACAGATAGGCACAACAAAAATGCTGTCAGAAAATTAACTTTCGGCCAACAAGGCCTTTGTCAGAGAGAGAACATACGCACACACATTCATGCAAACACAACTTGCACACACATGACTGCAATCTCTGGCTGCTGAGGCCACACTATAAGCAGCAGCACATGATGGGAGATGCAACCGGACAGTGGGGGGTAAGGAGGAGGGTGGGGCAGGGAGAGGGATGGATAGCAGGGTAGGGGTGGGGGATGGTAAAGTGGTGCTTGTGGGAGCATAGGGACAAGGAGGAGAGAGGGGTAGAGCAGCTAGATGCAGTCAGGAGGTTAGACAGATGGCGGGGGAGGGTTAATGGAACAGGAGAGAGGTAAAAAGACTGTGGGTGCATTGGTGGAATAGTGGACTGTGTTGTGCTGGAATAGGAACAGGGAAAGGGCTAGAGTGTAATGACAAAGACTAACGAAGGTTGAGGCCAGGAGGGCTATGGGAATGTAGGATCTATTGTAGGGAGAGATCCCACCAGTGAAATTTAGAAAAGCTGGTGTTGGTGGAACAATTTAGGTGTCACGGGCTGTGAAGCTGTCAGTGAAATTAAGAACATTGTGTTTGATCGTGTGCTCAGCAAAGTGGTGGTCCAGCTGTTTTTCGGTCACAGTTTCTAAGTGGGCATTCATGTGGACAGACAACTTGTTGGTTATCATGCGCATGTAGAATGCTTCACAGTGGTTGCAGTCACGAGGGGACTCAGTACCACCCAGGACTGGAGCAACTGAATCACATTCTCTGCCAGGGTTTCAACTACCTCTCGTCATGCCTTGAAATGAGGAATGTCCTACTCACTATCCTTCCCATCCCTCCCACAGTGGTATTCCTCCACCCACCAAACCTACACAATATTCTCATCCATCTGTACACAACTCCTGCTCCTAACCGCTTGCCTCATGGCTCATATCTCTGTAACAGACATAGATAAAAGACCTGTCCCACACATCCTCCCACCACCACCTACTCCAGTCTGGTCACAAGCATCACCTATCCCATCAAAGGCAGGGCTACCTGTGAAAACAGTCATGTGATCTACAAGCTAAGCTGTAACTGCTGTGCTGCATTCTACATGGGCATGACAACCGACAAGCGGTCTGCCCTCATGAATGGCAACTTACAAACTGTCACCAAAAAACAGCTGCACCACACCATTGCTGAGCATACTGCCCAACACATTGTTCTTCATTTCAGTGACTGCTTCACAGCCTGTGTCACCTGGATCCTTCCCACGAACACCAGCTTTTTTGAATTTTACAAGTGGAAACTCTCTCTACAATATATTCTATGTTCCCATAACCCTCCTGGCCTCAACTTTTGTTAGTCTTTGTCCTTACACTCTAGCCCCTTCCCTATTCCCATTCCAGCACTACACAGTCCTCTATTCCACCAGTGCACCCAAAGTTTTTTTACCTCTCTCCTTTTCTGCTAACCTTCCCTCACCATCCGGCTAATCTCCTGACTGCACCTAGCTGCCCTACCCTCTCTCCACATCGTCCCTAAGCTTCCAAAAGCAGCACTTTACCATCCCCCGCACCTACCCTACTATCCCTCCCCCTTCCCACCCCACCCCAGCCCAGCCTCTTCCTTACCCCCCACCTGGTTGCGTCTCCCATAATGTGCTACTACCCGCAGTGTGGCCATAGCAGCCAGAGACTGCAGGCATGTGCGTGAATGTGTTTCTGTAGGTTCTGTCTCTAAAAAGGCCTTGTTGGCTGAAAGCTCATTTTCTGACAACCTTTGTGTTGTGCCTAACTGCAACTCAGCATCTCTGCTAGACGGTGAATAGCAACTATCCTTTTCATAATATTGTGACATTCAGTTCTGAATTTTCCATTGTTAAATTTGTATTTTGGTACTTCTACTTATATAAGAATTCTGTTTGTGTCCTAACAAATAATTTCTTTCAGTTTAACCTATATGGATCCTACAATATATAGTACATGCTGGCCACTCTAGTCAAGCGATGTCATTATCCTCAAGGGAGTCATTAGCAACATGTGTATGATGGGCATGTGAATTGTCGTCCATGAAGATGAATTCCTCGCCAATATGCTGCTGATATGGTTGCACTATTGGTCAGAGAATGGCATTCATGTATCGTACAGCTGTTACAGTGCCTTCCAAGACCACCAGCTGTGTACATTGGCCCCACATAATGCCACCCCAAAACAGAAGGGAACCTCCACCTTGCTGCACTTTCTGGACAGTGTGTCTGAAGCCTGACTGGGTTGCCTCCAAACACGTCTGGTTGAAGGCATATGCGAAACTCATAAATGAAGAGAAAGTGATGCCAATCCTTAGCAGTCCATTCGGCCCATCTGTACTGCACTGCATGGTGTCATGGTTGCAAAGATGGACCTCACCGTGAATGTTGGGAGTGAAATTGCTCATCATGCAGCCTATTGCGCACAGTTTGAGTTGTAACACGATGTCCTGTGGCTGCACAAAAAGCATTATTTAACATGGTGGCGTTGCTGTCAAGGTCCCTCTGAGCCATAATCCATAGGTAGTAGTCATCCACTGCAGTAGTAGCCCTTTGGCAGCCTGAGCGAGGCATGTCATCGACAATTCCTGTCTCTCTTCTTCATGTCCGAACAACATTGCTTTGTTTCGCTCAGAGACGCCTGGACACTTCCCTTGTTGAGAGCCCTTCATGGCACAAAGTAATGATGTCAACACCATTGAACCATGGCATTGACTGCCCAGGCATGGTTGAACTACAGATAACACGAGCTGTGTACCTCCTCCTGGTGGAATGACTGGAACTGATCGGTCGTCGGACTCCCTCCATCTTGTAGGTGCCCCTCGTGCATGGTTGTTTACATCTCTGGACAATCAAAGGGACTGTGTCTGTGATACAACATCCACAGTCAACATCTATCTTCAGGAGTTCTGGGAACTGGGGTGATACAAAACTTTTTTTTATGTGTATATATGTAGCTGATTCAATCAATGAACACAAATGGTGAAACTCTAGGGGAATTATAAGTAGTTCACTGAGTGATCTGTGATGGACATGTGAACTGGCTTCAGTCTTTAGTAGAACAACAAGTGCCTTTTCTCAGTGCACATGCTCTAATAGGGCGTGAGCTCTCTCATCTTAAAGGAATGCTTAATTAGGCTGAACTTTAATCTGAGAAAATAAACTTTTGCTGACACACAGATAATCCCATTTGCCACCTAAATCATTTTTTGAACTGGTCCACTTCTATTAAAACTTCAGAGATTTTCAACAAGATGCTGCAGACCTACACACCTACATTTAAAACTTAAATGCAACAGTTAATTACAATGGTGTGCAAATACCACAAAGAGCAGTTGTATTCAGTTCATTTAACTGTTCCAATGGAAGTAGTAAGTATTGTAATGCTGCTACTCAGTCAAGTGCGTCAAATTGTATACTAATATAACTCTCCCCCTCAGTAATGAGGTAACAGCATTCAAGGGGACTGCAAGGGGCAGAATATTACTTTCTTTTTTTGCCATGTCGTTTTGTCAATTTTCCAGTACTCTCACAGGCCCGGTACCCAGTAAGAGTGAGATTTCCTTCCATTGATGTTGCAGTATGTAAAATGTGTCCTGTATATTTTGTTTGCTGGATGGTCCATAGAGCACTTAGGAAATCCAGGCAGATGAGAAAGTTGTTCTGACTATTGTGTATTATCTGCTTCAGTGCCTTTAGCATTCTAGAGATATCTGCAGCAAAGACTGCGAATTCATCTGGAAGGCTAAACCTAAAGACAGTGTCAAGGGAAACTACTGAGCAGCCAACAGTATGGCCCTGCTTAGACACAGCAGTGTATGCAAGTTAAATTTTTGAGCTCTATAAAAACTTGTTTAAAATTAAATCTAGTGTACAAAATTTCTTGCACTTGGTTGAATTTAAAAATAGCTTTAATATCATTGCTAACCAGAGAGGATACTTTGTTTGATCCCATGTTAAAATATTCAGGTGTGCCATACCAAACTCTGCAAGCTTCTCCTTTGCTCTACTAACGAATGGTCATGTTGCTCCTGTGCAATTCACATACTTGCACATTCATTCTGCTGATGGTCAGACAAGAATTTAATGTTGGCTGCAGTTGTTGAGCAGTGTTATCATCACTAGAAGATTAACAACCAGTTGGAAAATTGTCCACAAAAAGAGGGCATCAGGCAGTCTCCTGACTGTGGCCCTATACTGTTGATGGACTCCTATGAGGGACATCATTCACCTGAGTCTGAGAGTACACTACCAGTTCTGAACCTAATATACCACCCTGAAAGGAAGAAAAACACTATAACGGGGAAAAAATGAAACAGCTGTCAGACAATGTTGTATGTAGTGTGATATGCCTTTTCATATTAAAAAAATTATTCCGTCAGGTGCTGTCCATGTACTTACATTAAGAAGAACACTTTGATACCAATAGAGTTTGCAGGAATCAGCATTCTGAACATTAACCTGCCTTCTGTGCACTGAATTTTTGTTTTGCTCGTACATGCACCATGTTCTGGAGTGAATGCAGCATATCTGCAAAACAAAGCAGCAATATTGTGGTGTATTGCGACACTTGCTGCAGTGAGCGATTATTCCCTGGCACTTATGCACTGCCTAAGATATATGCTTTGGTCCACAGGACCCCCAGGGAATTGGAGGCTTGGCTGTCGACACCCCTAGGAAAAGTGTTGGTTATTGGTTGATAGCCAAGATATACAAGAGATGTTGTATAAGGCTAATGCTGTATAACTAGAAGAGTAGCCAACTGGAAAAATTCACCATACTCATAATGTAAAGTGAATACGCACATTGCAAAGAAGAATCATTCAGCAATAGTGGTCTCTTACATAATTCTCCAAGCTGGCAAAAGTATCAAAACCGAGGAAAGGGGTCTGATGCCAAGATATCTTCGCCCTTGTACTTCTGCAGACACTTCCAAGTGCATGAAGTTTGTAATCCATGGTGACTAAAATATACACACAAATGGATCATTACAGATGCATAATACACTGCAATGAAACTGAGCATAATGTGCTCAGCTGCATACTGCACCACTGGGTGGTAAACTTTGTTCTTGGTCACAGTTTCAGGGTGGCCATTCATTCTAATGGACTCTGGTTGGTAGTCATAAAGTCATAAAAGCTGTGCAGTGATTACAGCAGAGTTGCTTATGACACAGCGGCATTCACAGGTGGCTCTGCTTCTGATGGGGTAGTATAAGTGGATTGGACAGGTCTTTCACCTGACTCATCCACAGGGATATGATTTTTGTGGCAAGGGGGTTGGGAGTTGGAGTGGTCTAAGCACGGACTAGAATGTCGTGTAGCTTGGGTGGGCAATGGAACACCACTTTATGAGGGGTGGGAAGGGCCTTGGGTAGGATGTCCCTCATTTCAGAGCATGGAGATAGATGATCAAAGCCTTGTCAGAGGATATGTTTCAGTTACCTTAGTCCTTGGTTCGTACAACGTGTTTTCCGAACTTCTCCCGGAATAGAACTTTAGCGACTGCTAGCCGGGGACTGTATAACTGGCCCTTAGTAGTGTAGCAGTCTGGCCAAAAATGTTCTGTCAAAATTTCATTTTCTTGGATACATGGAGAAGACAAAATCTTCTTTGCCTGTTATTCCTGTTAGTCATTTATTTACACTCTGGTAGTCTGAATCTATGGAATTCGATAGTAATTATAACAATTCTGATCATTTGCAAACCCAATCAACCACATAAACCCTTTCGGCTTTATTCGCTCAGCTCGTATAGACCCGTCCCCTTGTGTCTGCAGGAAAGTTTATTTCTAGATCCGACGGCGATTCTCCTGGCAGACACATCATGTACACTATGCATGCATTCAAAAATCAACTTACGATTCATTCAGAAATCAACTTAGAATTTGATCAAAAATGTTCAAAAACCAACGGGGATGCATTCAAAATCATACGAGTAATCGATGCTAGGCGCTTTGTGAAACGAGGTCTTTTTCCTCAATAATATGAATTTGCCTTCAGGTATATATCTGGATGGGCAAAAGAGATTAGGCGCCATTTACTGGTGGGGTGTACTTGTTTTAGTGTTCTGGTGGTGTATCATGTTGTAGTGACGGGACAGACTTACCTGTAATTATTTTTTTCTTGTCGGCTGTGGCCGAGGTTCAAAGCCTGGTTCTCTTGTGTCATGTGCTATCTCCTAATACCTGCAAAGCTATCGGGAGTATAAAGAGTACATTTCGATAGTCGATTTTCATAAGTCTTATGTTCGAGGTGTGGGGCATATTGAATAGGTACATAATATTTAATTCACAGTATTAATTCTTAAATTTGTCTGTTTGGGGGTTCTCTTATTGGTGGAGATGTGTGTGTGGTGAGAATTTTTAGGGTGCTGCCAAAACTGAGTGGTAAAACAATTGATCGAACTCTGTACATGGTGAAGCAGGTAACATTATAAAACTGGCAAGAGGCACAAGCAGACGTGGTGCTACGGAGTCAGGTTTCAGGTTAACGCTGAGATAGCGGAGCGGCTGCACGGCGCATGTAGCACACTACAGCAACAGCTCCGGCGTGTTCTAAGTGAAAAATTTTCACGTCTCCTTGGGACATTTGAACTAACCATTTATAAAATGCAGTTCACGTAAATTAATAATATTAGAGTGGGATTAGTGACTGTTGAGAATAGTACTCTAACTCCTTTCTCGAACGAATCAGTTTATGTGGGTTTATTGGGTAAAATTACTATAGCTCATTTATAAAGACTTTTTTTACTTTCATGGTGGCAAAAGTGCATGAGCTGTGGTGGGCACGTATTGGTGAAACCATTTAAGGATTTGGAAAGGGAGCAGGTAGTCGGTTCTCAAGATGCATCAGATTAGATGGAAGGTGTTATGGTGGTACTATACTTTGGAGAAGGCTCGGAAATGCAGAACGTCACCAAGCTAAATGGCGGTGCACAGGAAGACACCCCATAACGGCATGCTTTGTTATTGCGATGCTTTTCCACTTCGCGTACCATCAGCTGGAGGTCGCTTGCTTCCAAACTCTCCTCGGAGTTATAGTCTGGACAGTGGGCATGTTAAGGGTTTAGGTGTGCATGTAAATTTACGGGTGGGTTTTCAAGTAGTTGAAGTTACCCGGGTATGAGACGGAAGCATGGATGAAATCACATTTGAAATAGGTATTAAATAAGAAGATGGTACCTTTCTCTATTAAATTGCTGTACATTGGTTGATAGCGAAGATAGTATGTTCTAATATGTGTAAGGTCTCTTTAACAGCGGCAGTCAGGCACACAGACGGCGCGCGGAGAGAGGGGAAGGAGGGGGGGGGGGGGATCAGGCGGTGACAGCCAGTGTGGGCTAGTGGGATGGTGTGGGTTGAGGAGGGGTGGGGAGGTAACAGCAGTGCCACATGTTTGATGTGACTCCTTGTTGACGGGTTCACCTGAATCTGACAGGCGGATCACACGTGTTTACAACTTTGCAGTACCACTGAGTGGCTGTACTTACCTTCTGAGTTAACCTGAAAAAGAATGGATGTCCGTGAGGGACGGTAAGGGGAATTTAGAGTGTCACTATTGTATGTAGGCCACGCGGCTGAGGTACAAGAATAATCATTGAGTTATCTAACATTTCTTTTGGTGTCAAAGCGACAAGTTATGTATCTTTGTTAGGAGCAAATTTCTCAGTACTGTGTGTTAATAATTATCACTCTGGGTGCTCAAACGGGAAAATTACTTATCGAAACATGGTGCCATTTCAGGGAGAAAGTCTTTGGAATGAAAAGGTAGAGACTTAATACATTCATTACTTCATACAATATCCTGATACTGATCCATAACTTCTCCATATGATACTTTTATTTACAATTAAATGTATTGGTATTGAAAATAGAGCTGTTGTCCAACCATTAGGCATATCATGTGAACATAATGAAAATACTGGTTAAAACTAGGGATTAACTAGCCTAGGCCAGCACTACAGAACAGGCTGGGCAGGTAAAGCTCTGATAACCTCTTTCAGAGAGGGAGGCTAGGGTTTACAATAGCACCATAGCATGGGGGCATAAAATACATAGAATGTTCATCTGCAAAGGAAAGTAACAGGGTGGTTGCTTAAGCCTTGTTCCCTTTTTTTTTTTTTATATATAAGTGGGAATCTCCTAAATAAGAAGCAGTACGTTGGTGTTTAGTCCCTGGATCTGACTTTAGGTGTTTAGATCTCATGGCGTATCTAGGGTGTGAAAGTCTTGTCTCAGTAGGCAGTGGGAGAGGCATTGTTCCCGAATAGGGTTTTAGTCTATCGAAATGGATGACCACCTTGTCGTCAGGCAGTTGCAATTCTGCATTGACAGGGGAAGAGAGCTGAATGATTGAATATGGTCTGTCATACAGACGGGTAAGTTTCTTCGCTCTTCCTTTCTTTATACTAGGGTTTTTTAGCAAAACCAAATCACCAGGTTTATAGGGGGGAGGATGGAATTTTTTACTTCTTCCACCTGTTTCCTGGTTGCTTTGTGGTTGTTCCCTCGCACCTTCTTCCAAATGGCCTTAAGGCAGCAGGCTAGCCCCTTAACAGCTGTGTGATTGATTCCCGGAGGTAATTTATCGATCTCAAAGGGAGATTCCTTAGGGCGGCCAAATACTATCTCATATGGGGTATGTGCAGTGGCTTCATGGAAACGGTTATTGTACGCACTTGGCACGTATGGAATGTATCTTTGCCAGTCACTGTGGGCTGAGTTGAGGTAATAGGAAAGCATTCGTTTTACAGTGTGATGGACACAATGGGGCCATTTGCCCGGGGGTGAAAAGGGGTGGTTCTCCATTTTCTAATTCTCAGCAATTTGCAAACTTGGACAAATAAGACAGACATAAAGTTGATTCCTTCATCTGTTATAATGGCTTCAGGGCTTCTGAAAGGAAGGACAAGATGATCCACAATAGCTCTGACATGTCAGTGATGGGTACCAAAATAAGGTATCGAGAAAAGTGATCAGTAATGGATAGAATATATTTACTTACTTGTGTACTTATGGGAAGTGGCCCGACTATATCCAAAGCCACAAGCTGAAAGGTTTTTGATGCCTCAGGAAGAGATTGTAAGGGAATTTTGATTCATGGGGATGGTGCTCTTTGGGCACATGGTAGGCAGTTTTTTTATGTAGTTAGCAACATCTCGCCATCTTTTGTCCCACCAATACTTCACGGCAATGCTGGCGTTTGTGGCTCTTTGTCCACTATGGCAAGCTTGAATGCTGTCATGGCACTGGGCAATAATGCTGGATTGCAGGACTCTAGGTATTACTATATGTTTACCAAGGGGGGGGGGGGGGGGGTTGTCCTTGTGGTATAGAATTCCATCTTCTGTAACAAAATCCAGATGGGAGCAATACTGGCAACATTTTGCACCATTCTCCTGTGAGTTTTTTAATTCGTCAATTAACACATCATCTGTTTGAGCTACTTTCACTTTTCTACTAAGGGTGTCAGCATTTTGGTGCAACTTTCCAGTTTTGTGTTGCACTTTGTAATCATACTCACTCAACTTCAGGGCCCAGCGGGTGAGATGGCTGCTAGGGTCTTTTAAACTTAATAGCCACTGAAGTGCTGCACAATCTGTTACTATTGTAAACTTTCTCCCATAAAGATAGAAGTTAAAATAGTTGACTCCAAACTTTCTCCATAGTACTGTAATTAATTTCCACCTGATTCAGCTGACGGGATGTGTAACCAACTGGTCTCTCCTCACCATCAATAATTTTACTCAGAATAGCCCGCACTGTAAAATCGGATGTGTCACAGGAGAGAATGGATGGTTTTTTTAAATTGGGATAGATCAACAAGGGGGAGCTAGTCAGAACATCTGTGATATGCTGCACAGCAGCTTCACACTCGGGGGTCCATTGATAGGGTAGATCTTTTTTCAACAGGTGGGTAAGGGGTTTGGCTACTGTGGCACAGTCCTTTACAAAATGCCTATAATAATTGCTGAGTCCCATAAAGCTTTGCAATTCTTTTACATTTTTAGGGGAAGGGAATGTTCTAACTGCTTCAATTAGGAGGGGATCTGGCTTTACTCCATTAGCACTAATAATATGCCCTAGATACTGTACTTGACTCTCAGCAAAGGAACATTTTTCTATTTTCAAGCTTAAATTGGCACTTCTTAGTCTAGACAAAACATTTCTTAGCCAGGTAACATGTTCATCTACGGTTCTGGAAAAGACAATGATATCATCTAGATAAACTAGGCACATTGTAGGTTTCAGTCCTCTTAAAAGTAAGTCAGCAAAGCGTTGGATGGTGGCTGGTATGTTGCACAGCCCGAATGGCACTCTCAAAAATTCATATACACCGGAGGGAACTACAAATGCTGTTTTTGGCCTGCCCTGTTGTGCAATCAGTATTTGATGACACCAAATCTTCATATCAAGAGTAGTGAAGTATTTGCAATTTCCTAGCCTGTCCAGTGTTTCGTCTATACGTGGGAGATGGTAAGTATCAGGAGTGGGTACCTTATTTACTGCTCTCATATTGACACAAAGACGGTAGGTCCTCTCTCCATTGATTGATTCCTTTGGGACGACTCCGATTGGGGACGACCAGGGGCTGGTGGAGGGTTGTATTATCCCTGCCTCTAGCTGCTGTTGGATAGTTTCCTCCACAACAGGCTGGACTTGATACGATAGTCTACATGGTTTCTGCACAATAGGCCTTGCATCTCTGGGGGGAATTTCATGGTAAACAAGGTCAGCAGCCAGCAAATAATGCCTTTCTTTGAATAAGCAGGAGTGTTCTTCAAAGATGGAGTACAATTTATTTTGGCCAGCCGCAGACAGATGAACTAACTTACCTTTAAATTTGTCTCTGAGCACGAGAGCAATATGACATATGCTGCGTCCCGGAAGCCATTGTTTTCGGTTAGGTTTTAACTTCTCTTGTACAGGGTGGTTTTCTTCAATCTCGAGGCTGCTAGCTATAATGGTGCCACTACAAATTTCTACCTCTTTCATTCCGAAATTGTCCAAACTGACAGGAACACAAAATTTCTTTCCCTGCACTTCCACTGTCGTTAAGCCATGTTTAACATGCACCTGTAATCTGTCGAGGACATCATTTTGACAGAGAGGGTCCACCAATACGGTTGTTCTTGGCAGTTCGTGAGATTTGACCCCAAGCCAGAGAATGCGTCCCATGCCACTGTTGATTCTAACAGAGGTAGTTGTATGTAATGCCCATGACCGCACGGAAGGAACTTGTGGAAGCGGCTGCATTTTACAAACACCTTGCGGCGGAATGGTGTGGAGGCCACCAAGACGGTGGGTTTCCTCAATGACATGGACAGTTTGTGTCCTGTAGTCTACTACACTCTGATAGTGGTGGAGGAAATCATTCCCCAGGATGAAATCAAAATCTCGCCTTCGTTTTCGGATTACATCCATGTCAAAAGGGTAGTGGCTGGCTCCGATTTTCAATTTAACTAGGCAATACCCAGCGGGTATGATTATTTCTACGCTCAGACCACTAATGTGGTAACGGAGTGGTTTTAACACTTGTCTATCCCCATGTCCTATGAACAGCACGCTGGTTTGGGCTCCAGTGTTGATAAGCACTCTTACATTTTTCCTTGAACTATGCCATTGAGTAGCACATTCGTCGCCACATTTACAACAGCGTGGCAGAATGGGCATAGTCCCAGGCAGCATGACTTGCCCCCCAACCATTTCTCAGCTGATTTTGAGGTCGTGGTGAATTGTTTGTGACTTGTTCCTTCTGCTGATTGTGCGAGGGACCTCGTTTCCCTCCCGGGTTCTGAGGGCAGTTTCTACTCATATGCCCTATGGTTCCACACCGAGAACAATAAGGAGCATGGCACTGAGTGGCAGCACAGCCTGTCTTTTGGTAGCATTGGTATGCCTGCTTGTATTTAAAAATTGGACGTGTTCATTTGTTTGGAAGCATTGAACTGGCAATAAAATGCCCTACCTCCTATCGCATCATTGTGAGTCATGTGGCATCATGCAGTGAGGTGGGTGATGCTATTTTTACCTCTTCTCCAACATACGGGTCGATTCCATGTATAAATACGTCAATTGAGCGGGCATCCGCCTGCTCAATTAACACCTCATTACATGCAGAATCTGAACCCAGCGTGGAAATGCAGCAAGCTACAGCGCGGATTCGGTCAGCAAATGTCTCTGCATCCTCCCCTTGCTTCTGGTGGAGGGTGGACAACTTGTCCCTGTAATAGCTGGTGTCACGCCTGTCCAGATACCTCTCTTTCAACCCAGCCTCTAACGTTGCAAAAGAGGTGGTGTCCGTAAGGGTGTGAACTGATTCGATTTATGTATGGGTGTCACCTGACAATTTAAGGTGGAGTACATTTAATAGGAAATCGTTTGGCCAAGTGGAAGTGTGGAGTACATTTAATAGGAAATCATTTGGGCATGCGCAAGTGTGGCCTACATCTCAGACAGTTAGTAGAAAGGAATTTATTTGTTCATTAGGCTTCCCGGAAAATGTCAGAATGAAATTCACTGCAGGAAAACTGTTAGCCGAAGTTACAATGGATGGCTGGGGTACTGTGCCACTTAAGGTGCTTGCAGCCGTCATTTGCGACACAGCAGGGTGTGTTTCTGATGCACTTAGATCAGTAGACTTGATTTGAGCCAATTTTTGGCATTCTTCCGTCAATTCTATCTTTCTCAATATTAACTTATCGACTTCTACTTGAAGGGCAGCTACTAGATCCGGTTTTTCCATAGGTGGGGAGTTCCCTTCACCAGTGGCGGTACTACGGGTTTGAGGCATGGTTACAATATTAAGACACCTAGTGCTCGGCAAAAACTTTACAATTAGAGCACAAAAAAAAGGGTCTACACTCGACGCGATGACAGCATAGCTGGCAGCAAGGAGGCAGAGGTGACGAAAAATTGATCGATGAAGCTGTAGTTGCGGCAGTAGCGGGTCGTCAACAGCTGCATCCCAGTGGACGATGGCAGCAGGAAACAGCACTGAAATGATGTTGGCAGTGTACACAGTTGTGTGACGTGCCTCAGCTAGTCGGCTAGAACGTGTGTTTCGTGCGTGTCTGGAACATGCCACCAGGCTGCATCAGAGTGGCGTGGAAGATGACTACCCGCGGCATGGTGTACCACCAGACTGCCTGGGAATGGCAGTGGCGGCAGCTGGCTGTGTGGTGTGGCGAGGCGTCTGGTCACGCAAGTGGCCTGATGTTCGCTGCAGCAGCTGTTAGGAGAGACTGCTAAAATGGTGGAAGGCTGTGTGGTGAACCATGAATGAGTGCTGTTGTTATTGTGCATTGCATCTGGTGCGTCAAGTGCGAAGTACTACCGGCAGCTTCATTGGGTATGGCATGATGAACTACAGTTATGTCGATAAGACGGGCCTAATGTTACCAGATGTTAATGTCTCAGGATTGGCGAAAAGAGGAAGCAGTAGGCACCTGTTGAGGTGATTAAGTTAAACATTTTATGATACACATGATGTTTTATTTCAGTAAAAAGTGGTTGAAGGCAGGCCTAGAGAAGCTGCCGAAACTGAATGGGCTGCTGCCCCAGAGAGCAGGAGAGGAGAGCATCTAATCAGGTCAGAAGCTGCCAGCAGAAGAGAACGGATGGTGTGTCCGCTCCTGGCGGCTGGCCGCAGCTCCACCCCCATGTGAGCACCTCCAAACCGCCCTATTGGACAGCCAGATTGTTGACGCATGGTTCGGTAGTGTTACCTCGTCAGCAACACATGAGTTTAGCTGCTGATGGTTCAACATGTGAGTTTCGATGTGGTTCTGTCTCGTATAATGCATCGTGACTTACGAGCTGAAACTAGCTGCCAGGCAGAAGGCACTGGCGAACATCAATTGAAATATAAAAAATGAAATTTTTATAATATTACATCCATTCAGTAAGGGCCCCCACTGTACAGGTTCTTGTCATGGAGTCACATCATTTCTCTCATTTAGTCCGTTTTCCTCACTCATCTGTTTTCAAGAGGGCTTACACCTCATGCAGGAGGAGGCCAGTCACATGGAGAACTCTCATTCTGTTCTGCAAACCACTCCTCCACCAAGTCTAACACGTGTAAATTGCTAGGAGTATCCTGGTTAACGGTATAAAGTACACAATGCAATCTCATACATCCAGTGTCTGAGGCAACTCACTCATCTCTCTAATTTTGTAAGATGCCAGAAACTGGCAGAGAACTTCAAGGACCTCTTTTCCAGGTATTGAGCTGCAATTCCAACCCAAGAGTTTTTGCACTGCAGAGTCTACCTTTGGTTTACAATGTCTGCTACTGCTTACTGCTTTCGACAAGTATGTTTTTCTTTTCATAGATAATGTCTATGGATACTGTTCAGTGCACTTTTGTGATCCGTGAATGGATGTGTGGTGCAGTTAAATACATTGGGAGTTGTACAATATGAATTTAACAATGGTTTACCCAGAGTAGCAAATTTTTTTAAATTGTCTAGTACAAAAGGATACTAGAACTTGGTGGCTAATAACACCTAATTTTAACATAGATATAGCACAGTTAACAATATGTGTAAGATATGGAGTGACGAACATTAAAGTATAAAATCAGTCATCATGATTAAAATTTAATTGAAAAATCAAATTAACTGCATACTTATAATTATTAGCTTCTGACAAAAACTTCCAATTTATAGTGAAAGTAACTGCTGAATTAGCTTGCCCAAAGTATTACAGAACAGTAATGTGTCTGTCATATATGACTTTGAAAGACATCAAATGTGCAATCTTACAGGAGTCACATTTGAACATTATCATGAAAATGTGGGAATTGGTGGCGACAGTAAAAAGAAATTAAAAGCTGTGTAGATAAGAGCAGATACGTAATTCAGCACTTTCTACATTTTTTTACTTAAAAATCTACCACTCACCATGTCCACAACCTGGTAGTTTCTGAGAAATTGAAGAATTTGTGATTTTGTTGCAGGGCAGATAAAGCCAATATGGGAAACTGTTTCATCAACACTGTGGCCAATACTCTCTTACTCAGTACTCAACCGCGTCTGTCTCAAATGGCCCTCCTGCATAGCCTGTGCTGAGGGGCACACCACAGATGCACTCAGATCAACTGAGGCTACTGCTGCAAAAATATTTTCTTACCTCCGATATAGATCTCACTTGGCAACACTGTATGAAATGTTTGACAACTTAGACCATTCACTTATTTCTGGGTGTGTCACTATACTATGCTGCTAAATTCACGTGGTAATCCATTATTATCTCAAGGAAACACTAAATTATTCTCGGCTGATACTGAAGTGGTAAATTCAGTTTTTCATTTCCAGAGTGTCAGTCTACACAAAGTTACAAAATTTAACTCTAACTTATGAAATGTTACCACTACAGCAAGGAGAGTGTTTTATAGGTTCCAGTGCCTCATTGGTTTAGTGGTACTGCTCCCTCACAACATGCCAAAATTGGGCCATCTCTCAGTCCAAAACTCTCGGACCCAAATTCAGTAACATGATAAGAAAACTCGATGACTATGAAGTTTTCATGGCGGGGTCCTTGCATAAGAATTTCTCAGTTCATTTGTCACATAAAATTCAGACAGAAGTCCAAGCTTTTGATGATATCCACCATCATATTTGTCAGGGACTAAAACTGACTATTGTGAACTGGCAAGGTTCCCTTTTTTATACCGGTAGTATGGCATCCAATTGGCTGGATTACGTCATGATGGCACGGACAGAGATGACGCACTCTACATCCATAGATTTTGCTTGCGCGATCTATCTAGTGTTGCCAGCAGTGAACTGTTAGAAGTATTCCTGTTTGTTTTTTCCTTGCCTAGTGCACACTTCCATGCATTGCTAGGTACATAGCCAGTGTGTTCTGTTGTTGTTTCCATCAGCTTCTCTGATCACTGAGTCCCAATAGTTCAAAGCCTGGGCAATTATTCTCATTTGTTCAAACAAAATCTTGTGCTTATTTAACAACTGATTTATCCAAATGTCTGTATTTAAGGTGACACCAATGCTCAATGCAACGATTGGCAACTGTCCCCGTAGACTAGCCCACATGACTCTTGTCACACTCGTGACGAATGTTATAAATTGCCAGCACTCCACTCTCGAACTACTCGGACTCTGTGATCAGCGAAGCTGTTGAAATCAGATTTTTTGAAAACTACAGCAGACACACTGGCTATGCACTAGACAAGGAAAAAACGGAGAGGAATACTTCTCACAGTTCATCACCTGATGCAACGGATGGCACTTGAAGCAATGCTAGATAGAGAGTGCAGGCAAAATCTATGGATGTAGTGTGCACCACCTCTGTCGGCACTATCATGATGTATCCAGCCAATCAGATGCCATTCTGGGGGTATAAAAGAGGGAACCTTGCCAGTTCATTACAGTCAGTTTTAGTTACTGATGAAGATGATGATGGATATCATCAAAAGCTTGAAATTTTATCTGAATTTGACATGGCAAGTGAACCAACGAATTTTTTATATAAGAAAGCTCAATGTTCATGCTGCTGTTGGTGTATAGACTGGATATCTCGGTTCTGATAATCTTAAACTTTCTACTAGACTGTGATTAACATAATTTATTAGTCATATAGGTAATTTATTACTGTCATCTAGGTAGGCAAATGGTGAAAGTTTCCACTAGTTTTACCATGTGTGTTATCACAAGTGGCCCTCTTGCTAAATCATTGTTGCATATCCTGTGGGAAATTGACTACAAATCATCGTTAAGGAGGGAGGTGTTTAATAAAATGCGGAGAAGGGTACTTGTCATTCTAGCATGGCTTTTTTGCATGTGTGCATGTAAAACAGGGGCAGGGGGATCAGCTACACAGAGCACTGAGAAACATTTTCATTTAGGTACTATGTACTGTAAAAATACACATGGCCTGACAAAAAAGTGATGCACACAGAAGTGGAGGAGGAAATGGAATTAAACTTCATGTTGGGATGATATGTGATGTCATTTCAGTGATTACAAAATCGAGTAAAAAAAAAAAAAAGAAACTTGACAGTATGAGTTGCACCTCGCCCTGGCCTGGTCATATTGAGTGAATTGGTCAGGAAGGGGGTCATAGAGCTGTCGTCTCCTCTCCTGTGGCAATCTGGCTCACAACTGTTTTAACTGATCCTCGATATCCTGCAGACTGGTACAGGGGCAGAGTTGACGTCCAAGCTGATCTCACATGTGTGCTATTGGGGCAGATCTGGGGATTTTGCTGGCCACAGAGGTACCTCAACATCATGCAGACAGTTCACAGACACACATGCTATGCATGGACCAGCATTGACCTGTTTCAAAATGGCCCCATGATAATGTTGCATAAGAGGTAACACAGGAGGACGCAGGTGGTCTGTGACATACTGCTGTGCCATCACAGTTTCCTCAATCACTATGACCTAAAGTCATACCCGATGGCCCCTCTCTCACCGTGACACCAGGAGTAACACAACTGCCTTTCCAAACCATTGGAAGAACGGGACTTCTACTGAGGTCAGCACCATACTCACCACAAATGGTCATTGTCAGTAGTGTAAACAGGCAAGGGCCTCCACTACTCATCACCAAATTTGAACATGAATTCTCTGCTGGACGTGAGGAAGAGGATGGTGGAGATGTGTTCATGGATAGTCCAGGTGATAAGAATAACAACATTTATTGATCAACTGCAGTACATTGGTTGTAGGCCCTTTGTGCAAGGTTTGCTTCTGCTCATAATATTCTCGGCGCTGACAAAGGTGGCTGGCTGAGGCTCAAATGTGCACCCACTGTGGTAACTGTAGCTGTGCTTGTGTAACTGGAATCTGCTGCCTCGACAGAGGTACTATAGTCTCACTGGGTCATACTATGGCCACTGGAACCACATGCAGCAGGCCTCTTATGTGATTGCAGCTGGGGGACATGGCAGTAGGACACATTAGTGCCCTGTCTCGGTGACCATCCCCGGCTGCGGCTGTCTTGCGGGCCACGCTCCCTGGCTCTGGCCCTGGTTACAGCATTTATGGAGGCAACATCCAGGACAATGGTGACAATACGTCACCACAACATACCACAGATGATGACTCGCATGACAGGCAGCTGCCTCCTGATGATGTCTTTTGATCATTACAATGGTGGTATCACTTTGGCACCTCCTAGGCGATGACCTACATTACGACAGGGACTGATATGATGACTGCGATGACAGTGAAGACTCTGAACTGGTGGAGGTGGTGAGTGACACAGGCCCCGCTTCACTTCAACATCTCACGACGGTCAATGACGACGAGCTGGCTGCCTGTCTTTAGCCCTTTGACTGCTGTGGACGTGTTAACTCATCATGTGTCGCCATTCCCCTGGCGAGCAGGATATGTTTAAGCACGGCCCTTAGGCTTTCCCTACAGTGCTAAGGATGTGTTGACACGAACCGTGCCACTGGCTTTTCCACCACTAGGGACAAGCTTAGGCATGCTGAGTCACAGCTAAATGAGCACGAAATATGTGTTAACACACAGGGCTGTTTTTCCGTCCTGCTCTTCCAGTAGCTGTTTGGTGGTCTGATTGTATAGTTCGAGATTGCGTATATGTTTGTTGCTGTGTTCCCCCTTTGTAGAATTCGACTTCACTTCCCGTGTTTTTGTCAGTTTTCTTTTATCTATGTCATGTCGCTGTGGATGCACAGATAAAGAGATCCTGGATATGCTCACCTAGGAGCGACAGCGAGTTGAATTATCTGAAGTTGCTAGCAATGATGAGTCTTCATCAGAATCTCAAAGCTGCAGTCCTTAGACCTTTACATCAGAGGGGAGAACAAGAATTACAGTCAGCAGTTTCTCTGAATCCGAGGAGTGAAAAAGTGATAGTGAATCGGTTCAGAACAGAGCATGCTTAAGTGACACATTTGACTAGAAAGAAAGCAATTTCCAGTCATTAAACCATTACTCTGATGACTCGAGTTAAGGACACAAATGTCAACTAGATACTGACCCAAGCATTCTTTCATTTTTTGTGATATTTATGTCTGAAGAACTGTTGCAATTTATTGCAGACGAAACAAATCGTTTTTACTTTTACACCAGAGAAAATACTACAGAATCTGTGAATTCTTGACTGTCAGAGTGGAAAGACACTGGATTTGAGGAAATGTATTTTTTGTTGCTATTTGCCTTGTAAATGGTGCAAATTATGTGCCGAGACCATTTTTGTCCACTTCTGAGAAGGGTACACTTCAGTGGTAACTCTACGAGTACTGGAGGCGACAGTCTATTTAAAATTAGGACGAGCGTTCACAAAGTTTGTAAGACGTTTCATAATTCATTTCGTCCACATCGCAGCTTTGTATAGATGAAAGTCTCTTGCTGCTCAAAGGATGATTATCTTTTAAGCAATTTATTACAACCAAGTGAAGTAGATTCGGAATAAAGACATTTCTACTGTGTGACTGTCACAGTGGGTATATTTTGGATTTGATTGTATGGACAGGCACAACAACAGAAATTGGGTCCCACAATTTAAGGAAAAGTGGGGACGTAGTGGCAACTTTTATTGGACTGTATTTAGGACATGGTTATATTCTATATGTTGATAACTGGTACTCAAGTCTGGACCTGTTCCTCTGGCTTCACAACCATGGAACAGCCGCAAGAGGCACTAATCGTAAGAATAGGTGCAACATGCCAAAACTGTAGAAGAAATTAAAATGAGAGGAAACTGAGTTTAAGTACACTGACAAGATCCTTGCTATCAAGTGGTGGGAGAAGAGAGAGGTGTGCATGTTGACCACAAGTCCCGTATCACAAATGGTTGAAACAAAGAAGACTGACAGAAATACTGGCGAAACAATAAAGAAACTGCAATGTATTGTAGATTACAATTCGAGTATGGGTGCAGCTGGCCGTTGTGCACGTTACTGAGCTTAGTGGGATCAGTGTGTAAGACTGTAAAATGGTACAAGAAATGCACTATGTGATCAAAAGTATCCGGACACCTGGCTGAAAATGACTCAGAAGTTCGTGGCACCCTCCATCGGTAATGCTGGAATTCAATATGGTCTTGGCCCAACCTTAGCCTTGATGACAGCTTTCACTCTCGCAGACATATGTTCAGTCAGGTGCTAGAAGGTTTCTTGGGGAATGGCAGCCCATTCTTCATGGAGTGCTGCAATGAGGAGAGGTACTGATGTCAGTCGGTGAGGCCTAGTACAAAGTCAGCGTTCCAAAACACCCCAGAGTTGTTCTATAGGCGTCAGGTCAGGACACTGTGCAGGCCAGTCCATTACAGGGATTTTATTGTCGTGTAACCACTCCGCCACAGGCTGTGCATTATGAACAGGTGCTTGATCATGTTCAAAGATGCAGTTGCCATCCCCGAATTGCCCTTCAACAGTGGGAAGCAAGAAGGTGCTTAAAACATCAATGTAGGCCTGTGCTGTGATAATACCATGCAAAACAACAAGGTGTGCAAGTGCCCTCCATGAAAAACATGACCACACCATAACACCACCACCTCCGAATTTTACTGTTGGCACTACACACGCTGGCAGATGATGTTCATTGGGCAATCGCCATACCCACACCCTGCCATCGGATCGCCACTTTGTGTACCGTGATTCATCACTCCACACAACGTTTTTCTACTGTTCAACTGTACAATGTTTTCACTCCTTACACCTAGCGAGGTGTCGTTTGGCATTTACCGGAGTGATGTGTGGCTTATGAGCAGTCGCCCGACCATGAACTCCAAATTTTCTCACCTCCCACCTAACTGTCATAGTACTTGCAGTGGAGCCCGATTCAGTTTGGAATTCCTGTGTGATGGTCTGGATAGTGCCTGCCTATCATACAATTGTGACCTCTACAACTGTCGGCGGTCTCTGTCAGTCAACAGACAAGGTCGGCCTGTACGCTTTTGTGCTGTACGTGACCCTTCACATTTCCACTTCACTATCACATCGGAAACAGAGGACCTAGGGATGTTTAGGTGTGTGGAAATCTTGCATACAGACATATGACACAAGTGACACCCTATCACCTGACCACGTTAGAAGACTGAGTTCCATGGAGTGCCCCATTCTGCTCTCTCACGATGTCTAATGACTACTGAGGTCACTGATATGGAGTACCTGGCAGTAGGTGGTAGCACAATGCACCTAATATGAAAAACGTATGTTTCTGGGGGTGTCTGGATACTTTTGATCACATAGTGTATTTTTTTACATTCTGGTTTTGTGCATTCTAAATGCTCATGCTCTCCACCAGTCGGTAACATGGCGAAAAATGGCACTCGCAGAGTTTCACCTTTCTCTCATAAAGAAATTTGTAGGAAAATATGCTACAGGGCAGAAAAGAGCTGGGAGGGGAAGGTGCTACTATCATGAGAATCTTTTTTGCATTTCACAAGGAGACATTATCTGCCTGTTATTGTGAGTGAACATTTGCAGAAAATTACGCTAATGTGAAGATGTGTGGTTTACACTAGATGAGAAGTGTGCTGGGAAACTAGATACCAATGCAAAACTTGCAACATTCTATTATATGTTGTACACTGCTTTGAGACTTATCATAAAAAGCAAAACCCACATATTAATCTACGTACGACACATTTAAATTATTAACACGTAATATAGACAGTTATATTCTTTTATCCTTAGTAGTATAAATATAGATCACATTCAGACTACTTACACAAAAACTGCTTTCCATAACTGATTTCAAACGCCTTTGATCAATGAGAAATAACATGCCAAAGTTAAAACTATGTTCTCAGTGAGATTTTTTTTTGCTACTTTGCCCCTGTTGTTAGCCAATATTGGAAATTAAACTCGCTGTTATGGGGAGGGTGGGGGGCTTAAAATTGGCTGTTCAAATCAAATTGGCTTTGAAGCATTAATAGAAAATGGTATTTGTAAACGAAGTCCCGAATATACTCTGCTCTCATCTTTTCATAAAAATCAACATCTTTTTAACTAATTTTTAGATTATTAGAAAATAGGAGGAGGATAATTTTTTTCCATATCTTTGTGCCATCAATTTACTGCACTCTGAATTTTATTTTCATCATGTGTTCACTCTACTAGATATGCGAATCCGAAGTTTACATTGTATCCTGGCCTGATTTTCATGTTCAACTTTTATTACAATTATATAGCTTGGAATGTTTTATAGAACATAGTTCTTTAGCAAAATCAGAATGAAAATACCACATTTTTGACATTTTTACAAAATCTTCAATTTTGCACTTAATTCATTATACTGGAAAGTGCTACACAAATGCAACTTTATATTTGAGAACCTTGTGTTGTTAGGTTCCTACATGCCAAGTTTCACGTTCATCATAGCATTAGTCCAGGAGATGCGAGAAGCCAAACTTCGAAAACTTTTCGGGCACTTATATTTTTGGCCGATGTTTACCTGCAATTTTCTGGCACAATATGGCTCATAAAATTCTTTTCGATTTTATTCTTAAGAGAATGCATAAAGTAGTACAAGATGGCCAAATTTGATTTCTTTACAAAAACTATTGCCCGAGATATTACAGCTCAAAGTCGCCAAAAATTCACGCTGGCTCTGCGTGAGTCGTAATCAGTCCAGAAGTATTCAGCATAGGGCGGGTTGGGAAGCATGGGCTGCTCCAGTCTCGGCGGTGGCTCCGATGGACAGGTACTTAGCACAGGTAGATGGATTACAACACCGCAGGCCTCAGCGTGCCAAGCAGTTAGTGCGCCTCCAGCAGTCAAAGGGTTAAATATGGCTTTCTGCTGCAAGTGCCTGCAGTTTTTCTTCCCTGGTAGGTCGGTGGAATATTCTGGTATTGCTCGGCTGGCGTAGCTGACACTATTACCACCCTAAAAGTTGATACCCTCTTGTGTGCCGAGCTGCTTCTTGTCATGCGTTCCACTGGCCAGTGACAAAGCGTTCTTCTTTGTGTTGCCCTGCCCTTGCCTTGTCAGTGCAGAGAGAGCGAGAGTGAGAGAGAGAGAGAGAGAGAGAGAGAGAGAGAGAGAGAGAGAGAGAGAGAGAGAGGTGGGGGGGGGGGGGGTACCTTCTGATTGGTTTGAATCCATAGACTCAAGGTTGGGAGGGGTGGAATGTGGGAGACTCTTCTCTTGAACAATACATATAACTCTGATCACCACAAGAGATACACAAACGGCTCATGTTGATGAACTAACGACTACAAATTGCTGTTGCTGCTAACTTCTGTAGTTTTTCACGTGTGCTAAGACATGTTCCATGGTAACATGAGCATGTTGACTGGCAATAACCTGATCCAGAGGGCGAGCAGGTCCTTGCCAGTGGTATTGTTAAGAAACGAAGGGTGTTCAGGGGGCAAAACCGAGGAAGGTAGGTCAGATACATAAATTAACGAGTCTACCATACTGACGGCAATGGTTCCCATTATTGTAGCTGGTAAGTGAAAAGTGGGTCCAGGTATCTCAAAAGTTTTATTGAGTATTAATTCTTAACCCTGTAGATCTAACCTTTGTGTGTCATCTAATTTGTCCTGCTTGTAGCGTGTACAAATAACGACTGTCGGCATCAGCACTGAATATAAACAGTGTTGTTTACCCACTGGAAGTATTACCCCACCTTCCGACAGTACTTCCTTAGGGCATTCCGTGACCTCCTTGGAACAAAACAATGCGAACTTGCAAGACTTCAGCACTGTATGCACTAGCATCGAAGGGCAGATGGTAACTGGCCTGGTGCGACAGCACAACATCTCTTGTGTAGATATTAATGCATGACTATGTCTGTCTGGTGCCACTAGTCAGATCTCTTAAACCTTTAGTTGGATGTACTTCCGCAAAGACTTGGTATGCGTATACTGCATAGCACTCTTATAATAACCTCCAGGTGACACCCTCTCAGCTGGCTTGTAACAATAGCCAAGCAGTCTCCATTTCTCTCAAACATGTCAACAATTGTTCCATTGCTAGTGGAACTGATGTAAGGTGTCCGTGCATGGCGTGCAACAGTGCTTCCTGCAACTCTGCAGTTGACCATCTGTCAAGCCATCAGCAAGACTGCGTAACAATGCTGCAGTCATCAACTGTGCACCAATATTGTCCAAGCGATCACCAATAACACGCAAGTTGTGTTTGGTGGTTCAGCAGATGACCTTACGAAGCTGCCACGCGTTGTTCAGCACATTGCTTTCCGAACTGGTAAGCTGGGTTGTGTCTAAATTCACTGCCTTCTGTGCTTTGCACCTCCTTCCGAATTTCCCATAATGCTTAAATGATGTTAGCCAAATGATCCGCATTGGCTGTGCCGAACATTATCTTTAGGATCCTACCACCAGCTTCCAACCATCCTCTTTTCCGTCTAAGCCGTGGGGGTCAACTTCGCAGTCTGTCATAGTTGCACCTGCAGCTTTGCAAACTCCGATTCTTAAAGACGATACTCCTCTTGTGTACCATTATACACTGACTGATTACTCATCATGCAATGCAATTTCACAAACATTTATACCAGTATCCGAATCTCATTTCCGAGTGCCCAAATATTGCAACTGACCCTTAATGTTCACTGGTTATCCAACAATCATGTCCATCTGCTGGGAGAATGACGACACCTCCTGACACAGAATATACTGCTTCGGCCACAAACTTTTAGTACCATAGGCCTAGCACGATAAGACTGCGTGCTTCAATCTTCCTATGTGAACCGTATGTGCTCCTGCATGATGCTTCCATTTTCTCCTTGTCCTTGGAAAGGAACATGCGTCCTGCGGGTAAAGAAAATCCTAATATCAGTCCCACATCCCTTCTCTAGGACTTAGCGGATGCTAATGATTTGCCATATTAGCCTGCTTCCTACGCTTTTCTTTTTCCTCCTCTCTGCCTGTTGTTTCTCCCACCCATTCTATGGGAGCTGGGGCCATACGCGCCAAGTTGTCCACATTCTGCTTAAATGGGCGAATTCGGCTTACACGGACTATAGAAGAACAGATGGGGAGCTGCAATTTAAAGTTAATGACATCTCTATTACTTGGAAAGGGCCATTATACCATGACACAAACTTCTTTGTTTTCCCTTCAGTACATAAGAATTCACTAACATAACCCAACCCACTGACCCACAGGGTACTTAGGTAACACTGTGCTCTTTTCTGTTTCTCTAAAGCCTTCGCATTCATTTTTTGCACTTGCCTCCAGATAAGTTTCACTCTCCTAGCGGTATCCTTCACTTATGAGATATCTCCTTGTGGCTGGGTTTTGCAACACTCAAAGAGCAACGGCATCTTGCACCCAGAAATTACTTCATTTGGGAATAAACCTGTATTCTGATGAAGTTTCGAGTTGTATGCAAGGACAACATAGGTTAATAGGATGTCCCAGTTGTTATGCTCAGAATTTATGTAAAAACTCAACATTTTCACAATTATGCTATGGACTCATTCTTTGTGACCATTAGCTTGAAGATGCAAAGCACTCGTCTGTAATTTTTTAATGTGCAACAGCCTGCATAGCTGTTGCATTAATTCTGACATAAAATTTGCGCCCTGATCCATGAGTATGGTTTCAGGTGTCCCAAACCAAAGTATCACTGGCTGACTAATACCTGAGCCACCATCGTGCCTTGCTGGTCTAGTAAAGTTATCATGGAAACATAATGAGAAAAATGGTCAATAATGGTTAATACATAATGATTCCCTGCTAGTGTTTGTGCTAGGGATCCTAGGATGTCCAATTCTACCACCTGTAAGGACTTATCAGCTTCCGGTAATGTCTGTAGCTTAATTTTCTTCTGGTTACATGGGACACAAATTTTCATAAACATTTCTGGAAGGTTACTGTCAACAGCCAGTAAGTGATGTATAAAATGGATATTTGAACCAACTGTTTTTATTTCACACCCAAACATCTACCAGTTTTGGTCTTGGACCATCTTCACAGATGAAGGGTTAAAATGGTTTAAGCCACCATACTACATCAGTCATTACTTAAAACATTTAGTGCATACCATGAATTTAAATATATGACATAGGACTT
This sequence comes from Schistocerca cancellata, assembly GCF_023864275.1. Taxonomy (NCBI): domain Eukaryota; kingdom Metazoa; phylum Arthropoda; class Insecta; order Orthoptera; family Acrididae; genus Schistocerca; species Schistocerca cancellata. The sequence continues at coordinate 118,730,418 of NC_064629.1, read as the reverse complement.
TAAAAGCAAATATATGAATACTAAATTTGTACAGCTCAGTACTCAGTACTGCTCTGTATACATTTAGTATTTGTATGTTTGCTTTTAAAGTTCTATGTCATGTATTTACATTCATGACATGCACTACACATTTTAAGCAATGACTAATGCAATATAATGGCTTACAACATTTTAACACTTACAGCACGGTGCCCGTATGCCACACGAGCGTGGCCGCCCTGCCCGTATACCGTACGGGCGAGCCATTATTTGGCTCCGTAAGAGTGTTTAGCGGGCCTCCGAATCAATTTCATCAGCTAATGTGGACGTATATCATTCTTATTCCTCAAGAGGCAAGCACTTATCGGCTATCTCATCCTGGGAGCGGCTGTGAGCACTGCAAAGACGAAGTTACCTGCAATTCATTTACAGGTGTTGATGATCGTGAAAATATTGCGAGTTGACGGGGGCAGAGATCTTAGATATTCTTTATGGAGATGCATGATCTGAAATTGACTATTCTGACAAAGAGGATTCGTACTCTCCAGACAAAAGTACAAGTGATGATTCAGGTATGTATATGCCTCAAATGTTTATAAAGTGAAGAGTTCATTGACGCATTTTGTATTGTGAGTAGTGTTTATTACTTCACTTGAATTTAGTACCCCTTAGTACCAATCCCAGCATTATTTTTTTTTTTCTATGCAGACAGTGGTACAGACCATCAGTCACCACCTGTGGTACCTGGTCGTGTGTGGCTCACTGAGCACAAAGAGCAAGATTGGTCGGAACTAGACAATTAGCCAGCACTGCCGTATTTCCAGGAAGTAGTCGGCGTAGCATCGCATTTTTCCGATGCCGCTGAAGTTTTCAATATTTTAGTTATTTCTTTGATGACGACATTATTCGGCTCATCAAAAGTGAAACGAATTGGTACACTGGTAACTTTATTATGGCAATGAAACGCAAAGGTAGCCTGAAAATAAACTCTATTTGGCATAAGTGGTCTGCAGTAAAATTGCAAGAGATTTACTGGTTTTTCAGTATTATTTTGCATATGTGCGTCGTCAAACTGCCGAAAATCAGTGATTATTGGTCAACAGACCCATTTCCGCAGACAGGATTTGCGAGTAAATTGTTGAGTCGCAATCGATTTTGCGTTACATTGTCGATGACACACTTGAATGACAATGCTACGTTCATTAGCAGAGGCGAAGAAAAGCACGACCCACTTCTCAAAGTGAGGCCTTTGTTTGATTTCTTTGTGAATAAAAGCAAAATTAGTTTTCGTCCAGGCGTGAATCTGACAATAGATGAGGCAATGTGTCCCTTTCGTGGTAAAACAAGCTTCACAGTATACATGAAAAACAAACGCAATAAATACGGAGTAAAATTGTATGCTCTCTGAGACTCATCAACTGGTTATATGCTAAACTGTGATGTATATACAGGTTCTGCAGGCAGTGTTGACAATAGTATCCAGGGCCTTGTAAAAAGGTAGTGTTCACAGTAATTTGGCAAAGGACATTGAATTTATATGGATAGGTACTACACCAGTCCATCTCTTTTGGACATGTTGCGGGAAAATAAAGCTCTTGGAGTGGGAACTGTAATGAGAAACAGGAAAGGTTTGCAACGAATATTCAAAAACACTAAACTAAAAAAAAAAAGGTTAGTTTTTCAAAGGAAACACCATCTCTTGGCAGTGAAGTGAAAGTCAAAACAAGATGTTTTTTGTCTTTCCACAAAGCATAAGTCTACCAGCACTAGTATTCAAGTGAGGGCCAAAGATGGAATAGCAGGAATTGTAAAGGCAGATGTTGTTATTGATTACAATTACAATAAAGCTGTGATTGACAGAGCAGATCAGTTCGCTAGCTATTATCCGTTTGCCCAAAAAACTTTGAAGTGGTGGAAAAAGCTGTTTTTGCACTTGTTTATCGTGTCAACTGTCAACAGTTTTATTTTATTTAAAGAGAAGACTAGAAAGAATGTATCCCTAGTAGACTTTATTCACACAGTGGGGAAGAAATTGGCTGAGAAGTGCGGAAATATTTTTCAGCAACAAGCCGCTTCATCCTCACAAATTGAGAGGACATTTTACAAGGCACTTTCCAGAGAAAGTCTCACCCACTGCAAACAAGGTGAATACTGCTAGGTATTGCAAAGTATGTTCAGACAGGGGGAAGAAAGAGACACGTAAGTGCACCAGGAAAGAAAGTAGATGGTGGTGCAAGGACTGTGGCATTGGCCTTTTCGTTCCACAGTGTTACCAGGATTTTCACACAAAGGCTAACTACATCTGAACTATTAAAATACTCTAGTTTACAGGTGCCTGCAGTTAGACAGTCCAGTGATATTTTGTTTTAAATTTAGATACAGTAATAATGGCATTACTCAAGAGAGAGATCATGTGAAACTTCTTTATCGACGACATGTTTGAGTTTTCTTTTTTTAATTATAACGCCCAGTTGCATTTTATACTGTAAAATAAACTCACATTCATGTAAAGCTCTTAAGTTTTCCTTTTAAATGATGCAAGAACCATATTCCTATCATTTTTCTGTTCTTTGCAATCTAATTTCAAACATCCATTAAATATGCCAGTTCACAGCCAAGTGCCGGGTGTAAAGAGGGCAGTGTTGAAAGTGTTAACCCTTCATCTGTGAAGATGGCCCAAGACTGAAACCAGCAGATGTTTGGGTGTAAAATATATACAGTTGATGATTCAAATATGCATTATATACAAAATTTTTCATGTAACAGTCCATGTCCTGCCTATGCACTATCCAACAATAATTCTGCACTACCCTTTTCTCCATTGCTCTTCAACCTGAATGTCCCACTAAAATCAAATCATGCGCTTGCTTCAACACTTCGTCACGCAAGGTCTGCGGTACCACTAACTGGGCCCCATTTTGCGCCGTTCGATACAATACTCTGTTGTTCTTATGGAACTGCTGCTGTTTACCAAACCATTGACAGTTTGTGTCAGCACTTTGTGCTGCCCTCCATTCACTTACATCAGTGCCTGTGCGTTCCATACTCGTTGGATCTTTACATCCTGAAAGCCACTTAAGCACTGCGTGATCAGTTACCACTTTAAATCGTCTACCCCACAGGTAACAACGAAAGTGCCCAATTCCAAAAATCACTGCAAGCATCTTCTTCTCCACAGCGGAATAATTTTCTTCAGCATTATTGAACTACTGTGAAGTGTACAATAGAATCCTCCTGTCCATCTACTTCCTGGCTCAAAATAACTCTTAGCAAAGAATCACTCAAATCACAAGAAAGAATAAATGGTTTTTCAAAATTTGGATAGACCAGAAAGGGACTAGATGTCAACAGATCTTTTATCTTCTGGAACGCTGCCTCACACACAGCTGTCCAGTGAAGCTTCACTCCTTTGTGTAGCAGTTGCGTGAGAGGTCTTTCAAATTTTGTAACATACCTATGGTAAAAATTCATGAGCCCAAAATAAGATTGCAAGTCCTTTGCCTTGATGGGAGTTGGAAAATTTTGAATGGCCTCAACTAGCTTTGGATTGATACAAATTCCATCCTGCTCTGTAATGTGACCCAAATACCGAACTTCTTGCAATACAAAATGACATTTCTCTAACTCAATGTTAACCATGCTGCGCACAGATGACACTTTGCGCAACCACTCCAAATTTGCTGGAATATTCTTTGAATACGTGATTATGTCATTCAGGTACACCATACAGTGATCTCGTTTTAATTCATGCAACACACTATCCAATAAACGGTGACAGGTTACCGGCATGTTTATAAGTCCAAAAGGCATACAACAAAATTGAAAATGCTTAGTTGGTATTGAGGATGCAGTTTTTGGTTGGTCCTCCACCATTACTTCCAACTGGTGGTAACAACTACGTAAATCAAGTGTTGTGAAGTGCTGACATTGACCCCAAGTTGTCCAATGTGTCTGTTATATTAGGAAGGGGATACACATCTGACACCATTTTCTGGTTGAGGAACCAGTAGTCAAAACAGAAATGATATGCTTTGCCATCATCTGGTGATGTTTTGCTTACAATTACAATGGGAGCAGACAAAAGGCCTAAAACTAAGTTATACAATGCCATCTCTTACTGATCTACAAATTCTTCCATAACTGGCTGTTAATACCTTGGAACTCAATATGGTCATTTGTAAATGGTTGCTTTACTTCCACTAGAAATTTGATGTTAAATAAGCCATGTCGCGGGTAATGGCTCAGACGGATTAAATGATTCCATGTACTCACTGAACAGTTTTTCCGCTAATGCTCTATCCTGTGCTTCAAAATGTGCTACCTTACTCTTTAGTGCCTACCGATTGAGACTCTCCCAGCATTGTGTAATTTTCTGTAAAATCATGGTCTAGTTCATCCTCATCTAACAGTTCTAAGTTCGCAACCAGGATACCCTGGAACAATGTTACTTCCTCGGGGCTAAAATTATCGATACTGACATGCACTATCCTCGTGTTGTCTATCTCCCAAACACAGGACATGCTACTTCGTATAAAACAACTAACTCCAACTAGTTCTCCTTTATTTGCCAAAGGTTCATCAATGTACAACGAGTTCACTGGCAGGTCAGTACCAACATCAATTCAGACTAGCTTTCCAGTACCTTTCGGTATAGGATCCCGTAAATTGACCTTAATGGATCTTGTATGCAGTTTAATTGTTTTCCCCTGCCCATGCGTTGGACTTTGCAACAATGAAGGTATTCTAGCTGCAGAGCCTAGCTGAAACAGTTTTCCATCCAGTTCTGCCGTTCGAGGTTGCAACCAGTAGATTGAGTCTGAGAATAATGTTGTACCTATTGCTAGCCAAAGGAAGAACTTCTGCATCCAGTGCCTTTCTGGATCATACAATGGCTGCTGGTTACCACGTTCTGTGGATCTCTGATACGATCGCAGTGGGGGAGGAGGGACTTTGCAGCAGCGGCCGTGGGACAGGTTACTGCCCTGTCTCAGCATCTCAGCAACTGTTCCTAGCTGAGGCTGTCTGGCATCAGTGAGCCATGGTCTCCGGCTCTGGCCCATCACAGCTTTTGTGGAGGCAACGTCCCAGGATGAAAGAGACAGCATGTTACCACAATGCACTTCAGATGATGGTTCCCACGACATGCAGCTGCCTGCTGATGGCATACAATGATCATTACAGCACCGACGTCACTCTGGCACCTCCTTGGTCATGACCTGCATTACGATGGTGACTTATGCTGGACAGTGATGGCAGTGGTGACTCCAAACTTGTGGCGGCACTGAGTGGCACAGGCTCGACGTCACTCCAATGCCTCATGACAGTTGATGATGAGCCGGCGGCCACACCTTAAATACGGATTTCTGCTGCTGTTGTCTGCAGCTTTTCTTCCCCAGGTTGGTGGAATATTCTGGTGTTGCTTGGCTGGTGTAACTGACCCGATTACTGCCCATACTGTCGTACGGTGAGCTGCTTCTTGTCACATCCATCACTGGCCATTGAGACAGCATTCTCCTTCATGTTGCTTAACTAGGCGCTCTGCCGACCCACTTGTGTCACTGTACGATACCTTTAATCTGCGCAACACAATGTAACACACATATAACTTCTGATTCTCAATATTCCTTCACATTTTAACCACCAGCTTTACTGTAGAACTCCTACCTTTAACTAACTTACTCACTCTAATTATTTGACCCTCTACAGCATAGCAGAATCACTCTTCTTCAACGAACACAATGTGCCACCATTCATCAGCAGTCCATTCTTTCTGTTCATAGCACCACTCCAAATGCAGATGCTTGTGTTGTGTTAATGACAAGCTACACACGGAATGGTAATTCCCTAGTCTGGCCACAGATAGTCTCTGACCAATGGGGCGGGATGACACAGAATGTTGCAGGGAGTCCATTACTTTTTCTCGGAGAGCAAGCACACATGCGAAGGGATTACAATGTGCTCGGTGCACAATGTGGTGATCCTCTCTTGGGATGGTCAGATGTGATCAACTTGAAGCTTGATGACAAGTATGCTTGTCTCACATTCAACACAGTCCAACATTGGGCCATGGCACATCCAAAGGCCCCACTGATCTGTATACTGCACAATTCAACCAGACAGTAAAATGGAGACCCAAAATGAGCTCTCTTCCAAACTGATAATGCTGACTCACACGAGTCTGCAGCATTTCCATGCACTTCACACTGATCACTCAATATCTGATGCAAGTCACCCCCCATTATACCCTACCAGATATGGTACCACCATCAAAGCACTCTGGTGGTCATTCCACCTGTGATTCTAATTATTTACATATCTGCTGTGTAGTTGTATGAAGTTCCATTGACAGTGTTCTCAATCTAAAGGGAAAAACTGTCATGTTGCATTTAATATATATCAGTGCTGTAAAAGATTTGGTTGAAACTGTAGATGGGCAGACCATTTTGCACTGTTAACTGCATACACATACCAACACCCTCTCCTCCAAACACCCAACATGTGTGTGCCCACACACAGCCAGACAGACAGACACAGAGAGAGAGAGAGAGAGAGAGAGAGAGAGAGAGAGAGAGAGAGAGAGAGAGAGATCATAAAAGCTGAGTTGGCAGCATAAATAAGCAACTAATAAGAAATGAGTAGAGCATAAAGAACCGAGAAGTCATCATTTTTACATTCAAATTCATCTCAATGATCCACTCAAACCCACTTTCCAAAAGCTGTAATAGAAACATCACCATCGAAGGTTAGTTAAAAGGGAGTGAAATAATGTATAGTGCACTCAACAGTTAAAGAAAATTAACATTTATTAATTGCAGACAGCACGTATTTCTCACTGGTAGAAAGAGCAATACAAAAATATTACCACAGTCTACCTCACATGACTTATTCTTTAGTTCCATTAATAACACTGTTACTATATATATCACTTTTTTTACAACTTTTCAACTTTTATCCAATCAGCTGCATTCCATTTGATTTTAAACTGGCAGACGTATGTCATAAAATAATGACTAATAATCAGCAATTCATAAACTAAAAGTAATACAAGAAGTCATGCCCATTTTGTGAATTTCTATAAGAAATATTGAAGATTAGATATAAACAATGGGTAGGAGAGATTAAAATTCCTCCGCCTCAATAACAGTGAAGAGTACTCTGGTCACGATGAAAGGTGTTTCACAAATGGTGACTGAATATGCAACAAAAATACAATAGTCAAATAAAATGATGAACAAAATTTGTGGCCTAACAAGGAGCAAGGACAAACATTTGCACATGCATTGTGTACCTTGCTCTCCCACTGCCCCCCCCCCCCCCTCCCTCCTGGTCCCTACAAACTGCAGGACAGTAGTAGCTGAAAAGCTGAGCTATAGTGTTAAATATCTTTTTTTATGCGCATACCCACTGTTTCACACCTCAGGGTAAGCAGCTGTCTTTACTCACTGCATTGCAAGACATGGAACTGAATTGAATGATAAAATATGTGTAAGTATAGGTAGGAACGTACAACAGTTCACAGCAGTCAGTGGTGAAACGTGAGAGGTGAATAGTTGGACTGGATGGAGGTGGTGGTGGTGGTGGTGGTGGCTGTGCCAGCAAATGGCTATTGGATAGAATTTGTGGGTTAGGAAGCTTTGAAACTAACATATTATCTTTTGTCTACAATTCACAACAGACTAGGAAATAATGTTGCCAATGTCCTTGCCGTATTCTCATTCTCACAAAAAACTCGACAGTAAATCATTAGTGAGAGTACTTACAATGGCACTGGAAACAACTGATGGTCTCACAACCTGATCCTTAGTCAGCTCTGCAGACAGATGGTGTCTATTGACCTGGATGTGAGACTATTGGCATACAAAAAGTTGGACAGCATATAAGACTGATAGCAGCCACTATCATCATCACACAATTGCCACCTGCCATTTAAGATATTTTGTCATTTATGTCTTATTGTGCCGTTCATTATCTTGCAATGAATATTCTGGCCTCTCTAGGTTTCTATCTCTCAAGAACATCTTACCTTACAAATACACACACACACACACACACACACACACACACACACACACACACACACACACACACACGTGCATATTACTCATATTACTGTTCACTGTAGTGTGAAGGAACTCTGTGATATAGACTTTTGCTCTCCACCTCATTACACTACTAAGCTGAGGGAAGAACACTTTCCTAAATTTTTATGCACGTACTCTGGTAAGCACTCCATTGCCCCCCCCCCCTCCCCTTAATTCATTTCTTCACATTTATCCATTCACTAGGACTTCAGAACCTGCACAATTTACAAATATTATGTAAAACTGTTTCTGTAATCTTGCAATTCTTCTTTCTGTCATTTTTAGTGAAACTACTTCACAGCAAGTACAGTTTCACACTCAATTAATTTGAAATTATTTACCTTCAATTTCAGTCACCATGAGCATCCAGCATTTTCATGAACATTTGTGACATTACAATGTGGTAACACATAGGCACTATGTTAAAATATTGAGTGTTGAGTGTGTTAATAAAATGAGCCGAGATGAAATTTGAAGAGAATGGCAGAATAAAAATAATTAACAGAATTAATTGTATTGCTGCAGCGTAAATGTTCAGATCAAATGCTTTAGTTTCACTCACTAATAGGAAGGAGGATATCCATAATGGAGAGACTAGTCTTTAAATATATCCTGGCCTAATAATAATAATAATAACAATAATAGTAACTGTGCCTGTATAGATAACTTCAAGGATTCAAATTTTTTAAATGTAATAGGCGCTACTAGGATACACAACTATGGATAATAGGTCACCCAAAGGTAATTCCCAGAGTTCAAAGACACAAGAGGATAAGAGAGAGGTGTCGCCTATACATGAAACGAGGTCCCAACAGCATTCCACAAATAAAGCGACTACAAACTTTACTGAGGATTAGGCAAAATTAAGCATCCAGTCTCTCAGACACTGCTCTGCATGTTCAAACATATTCACTCCGTAATAAGTTTTTATCTCCAGACCAGTGTTCATATTAATCTAAATTAGCCAACGACATGTCACAACCAGTCCTCCTCCTCCTGCTCTCACCTTCTTTTTTACTCAGTTTCCTTCCTTCCTTTCTATGTATGTGGCCAACATAAACTCAGAGCCCGGGAATTTCTCAACCTAAGTACTTATCACAGATTACATTAAATTATATTTTCCAAATTATCCATGCTATAATAATTTTAGTCTTTTCCCATCTGAAGACATTAACACACTTCTGTGAGTTTGACACCGACATGTGCCTTATTGTCCAGAATGTGTTTCTTTACCAGCTGGTTCTTGTCAACTGCAGTACAGGTGATACATCAGTTTCCCAGAAATGGGCAACTGTGAAAATTTAGCAACTTGTATGTGAACCTGTAATATAGATAATACTAGAGTTAATACATTGCCAACAATTATAATTGTGAACATCCAATAACAGAACAATATGCATCAAGCTAAATACCAGTAAAAAATTAAACATCATCCATTCTTACAGATATAATATTAAGAGCTCTAAAGTGACATTTAAATTAAATAGAATGTAACTGGACAATTACATAAAAGTACAGCAGAGAGCCCACTATGAGTGTTTTCGTATTATCTATGACGACTCTCAACCTGCAATGCATGCAAATCGGACTTTCAAAACACGCATTCTTGCTCAGTTACAAAACTGTTCATTTGTGAAATACTTACAGCAACTCTTAAAAAATATCACACAGGGTTATCATGAACTAACAGTAGCAATATTAAAGGCAGTGCAAGTATTAGCGAATGTAGCAGGAACATCTCCCGCACCACCTGTGCCTGTAGCCTTTCAACAGTTTCTGATACAGAAAAACAAAAGGTCACATCCTTGTCAGGAAATCCCACACTGTATCAACTAATACAAAAAGTAGAACCATTAATAAATAGAGCAGAACTCGAGTTACCTCGAATGTTTTCTTTATTGTGAGAACATTTGTCAATGAAGAAACATATTATTGCAGACAGGTTAGAATTCTCACAGCAAAGGAGAGGCCCCAATCAACTGTCTGAACTGGGCTGCTGACCAACTGCAGTTAAGAAGGAACTGCAATTTGAAATATTAACATGGGTACGACTTTGGGGAGATTGTACTGAGAAAATGAGATCCATCTCTAATGCAAGTTATGCAAATTGCTGAAGCCCACAAGACTGCCCATGAAGCACAGATTTGTTTCTGGGAGAAGAAGACACCATGACAGTTTACACTCTTGACACCACTTACGCAGGATGCCATGCCGCCTGGCAGGTCCCACGCTTACTCTGCAGCCCAGCTGTCCTCGTAAAGGACCACATTGGTGGTCACAGGCCATTTCACCAGCAATGCCACTGCTCAGCTGTAAATGTCATTTCATTCACCACACACACACACACACACACACACACACAACTGCCCCCATTGGTATGCGATATGTCACAGGTGTGGCAGAAAAGAACACCCGCAAGAGACGCATTGCAGCAATTCTGATGCAGATATGTAGCATACCAAGTGAGTGAGAAATCTATTGTGTCGACTTCTCAAAATGTGGCCCAGATAATTTACTCAGCTGCATTCATTGACAAGCATCCTTTCAGATTCCTTCTGGAAATCTGTGCTTCTGTGTCACTGCTAAACCAATCTAATTATGTTTAGGTTCACCAGCATTGCAGACAGTTGAGGCAAATATTTAGGCCTATGGATGTCATTGTGTGCCTTTTTCAGGTAAGTTTCTAGTTTTACTTACTTCTAACTGAGTCACTCATCCAGTAAATTTTCGTTAGTAGCTGACTTGATAGTGGACAGTGTCTCTGGGACAGCTTCAAATTTTTGGATTTACAGTTCATGAAACAGTGCACACCATGCCATCTGAAGGGCCCATATCACCTTTATGTTTCCCAGTGAATGCATGGGATAAATAATTCCCTGAGAATTCCAGGTGTGAGGATGACAATGGTGTCGACAAGCTACTGATAAATAAATGGTGACTGGGCAGCAGCATATCACAGTAATGACTTTTCTTTCCTTTCAGCTGAGCTATATACCAGCTATAATCTGCAGTTTAATCACAGTTTTTAAACACTGATAATCTATATGCAACAATATTTATGTAATTAACACACTTTGAAATATTAAGTATTTTAAAATTTGTAATTTATAAAACCCAATGAAATTTAATGCTAGGTTAAAAATGCAGGATTCCCTGAGACTTTATCAAATTTCGGAAATTCCCTGAGATTTCCCATATTTTTCAGGGTAAAATGTTAATTCCCTGAGAATTCCAGGTTTTCCAAAAGAATCGCCACCCAAATGATATTTATGCCCAAATTACTGATTTCTAAGCTTATATCCTTAAAGTGGCAGCAGTTCTGCACTTCTTCAAAGCCCTGCCAGTGTCTTCGGTTCTTAAAGACGACCTCAAATTAGAGCCAGATAGGTTCATTCATGGAGACATTGTAACCCCTAGTCTTTGTAGTCAATGGGCCACTCCCATGGTAACTGTACATAAACCCAACATCACCTAAAGACATCGTGACAATTTCAAAGTATCAGCAGATGCAAAAGCTGAAGTGGAAACTTATCCTCTACTGACCACAGATGAACACACTGTAAAATTTGGCCACTGCACTGTATTTAGTTGAATTGACCTCACTGAGATAGATGCAACATCACAAACTTACTTTGTACTAAACAAACCACATGGACTTAACCATTTATAATGGGGATCTTATGGAATATCTCAGCTCTTACTATATTTTACTATTTTATGGATCAACTACTATAGGACATTATCAATAGTGCTGCATAACTTGATGATATTTTGGTCATGGGTACAACTTCACAGGACCATCTTCACAACCTTGAGCTTTTGTTCTAGAGACAGATAAGAAGAGGACTTGAATACAACATATTTAGTGTTAATGGACTAAAACTAACAAAGAATCACGATGTGGCAAGATGCAGGCCCGCATAAATGTCGAAGACTTACAAGTGGTTCTCAGAAAGATAAACTCTTATGATCGATTGACTGAAAACCTATCAGAACTCTCTTACACACTGAACCAGCTACAGTGTCAAGGCATGCATCTGGACTGGTCATCTAGTTGTTGACATGCTTTCTAGACTTTAAAATACTACCTTAAGACAGCACTATGTTTAGAGATGTACACCCCTAGTTTGCTTCTGGTGGTAGCAACAGACACATCTCCCCGTGGTATCAGCAGAGTCCTATACTGTAAATACCCTGATGGAACTGTGTGCCCTAGCGCATATGCTTCTAAGATCTTACCCGCTCCTCAGCAACACTATTCTCAGAGAGTGGGAGCCCCCTTCCCATTATTTACGCAGTTTGGAATTTCAGCTATTCCTTTACAGACAGAGATTTCATCTCATTACATATCATCGTCCTTTGCTCACTACATTTGACCCCAAGCATTCCATACCAGACTGGACTGCCCACCATCTCCAGCACTGGACACTGTACCTGTCTAACTTTCATTATTCTACCCACTACTCAGAAGTGACGTTACATGCAAATGAGGACGCGCAGTCGCAGTTCCCAATGAGACCTCACTTTCAGTTGACATGAATTTGTGGTTTCCATCTAAATTCAGACTGGATTTCCACCTTTCCCACTTTGGCTTTGCAGCAACTGGCAGGGCCACTGATCAATGTCAGCAGGCTGACTTCACGGTTGCCTTCACCGTACCCTTTCGGATATGCTGTGTCCACTGCCGCAAGTTGCAGCTGACACTTCTTTCTTCCAGGCTGGCATATTGGTTTGGGCTTGTCATTTTGGGCACCACCTAATCTGGATGCGTAAGGCACACTCTGCCTGCCACAGATCAATTCAGTATATCTCAGCGTGCCACCACTGATTTCTGCGGCATCATTGAAACCGATTTTGCCTTCACCATCCCACGCAGCAGCCATTTGCTCCTCCACCCCAGCAGACTGTCTGGTCTCCTGGCAACTCTTTTATCCCTCATCAAGCATTGTCCTGCCTCAGCCTTCTGCAGCAATGTATGTGGACACCTACTTGTTGCCTTCCCTAGTAGTGGCCTCTCCAGATCACACACCACCTTCCTCTTCTCCCCTGCTGGTCGCTGCTTTGGGGGGAGGGGGGGGGGCACGGGGGGGGGGGGGGGAGAGATATGTAGTGGTACCAGCCAACATTACCATGGAAACTGAGTAGCTGGAGTAGCATTACCACTAATCAGAAGACACCAATCCTCAGGCATGTGCCCTGGCAGAAACATGGCAGACTCTGACATACAAGCTGGCCTAAGCTCAAATGGCTTTAAGCACTATGGGACTTAACATCTGAGGTCATCAGTCCCCTACACTTAGAACTACTTAAACCTAACTAACCTAAGGACATCACACACATCCACGCCCAAGGCAGGATTCGAACCTGCGACCGTAGCAGCAGTGCAGTTCTGGACTGAAGTGCCTAGAACCACTCGGCCACAGCAGCTGGCCGGCCTAAGCTGATGTCAAAGCAAATAATGGAGTACACTACACAACTATTATTATACTGCCTAGGGTGTTATTCTGATGGACTTTAATTGTAACAGACAGAATTTGATATGGCTTGGACTGAACTTTGCTTGGAAATGCAGACTTAAGATAGCATGCAGTGTCCTTAGTAGAATGTTGTATATGCATGGTGTCCTAGGAGGAATGGTAAATATTCAGGGATCTGACAGGAATGGTCATGTGAAGCAAGAATGTCTAATAAAAATGAGTTCTAGAATGCATACTATAAGAGCTATGAGCACTACTACATGCTGTGAAACAGTTCTCTTTTACTGCAAGTACATTGCTTCATATTTTGGGAGGTTGTAGTACAGACCAAAACAAGAAAAAATTGTGCAGTAAATATGGGCTCTAAAATGCATACCTTAAGAGCTAATTAGACCATGTTCAGTAGAAGAGATGAGTTTCAAGAAACAAAGATGACCAAGTGCTCATATCTCTTGAGGTATGGATTTTGGAGCCTATGTTTATTCAACTTTTTTGCTTCAGATGATCACTCCTATCAGATCCCCAAATACTGATCATTCTTCCAGGGACACCCTGTATATCTCTCTTACTGGTAATGAACTCCGTTGTTTGTACTGTAGATCACCTTTTACAAAAAAAAGCAGAAGGCAATACAGTGGGGTGTAAATACATGTATTCTGAATATTCAATGTATTGTATACAGAACAATATATAGTGTACTGGAGAAAACAATTAGCTCTGCTTGTGAGTTTAGTTCATACATCATAATTTATACTCACTACTCTTCAGCTGACTCCAGTCAACTGTCATACGGTCACAGAAATTTTACATTCGTATTTGGAAACGTCCAGCTTTAGTAATATATTTTACACCTTTAAAAGGCTTGTACTTTTCACCATACATATCCAATCGATTAACTTTGAGACCAGAAACAGCTAGCTGATTAATGGTGAACTGAACCTAGAAAAATAATAAAACACACAATTATGTTTTTACCAAACATGTTAATTTCGACACACACACACACACACACACACACACACACACATATATATATATATATATATATATATATATATATATATATATATATATATATATATATATATATATATATATATATATATATATATTCAGAAGTTATGAGTGATTTACACTGACAGCTTAAAATGTTTTTTTCATGCTCATGCAATCCAGTTTGTACTTCTGTATGTCAATGGGCAGTGCAATTAGCAAGGTCATATTTGTGAGTGTTAGAAACGTTAGTGCAGCTGCCTGCCTATAGTGTCAAGAAGGGAACTAATACAGGAATGACACATGCAACGTCACTCCATGCAGAGGCAAGATTGTGAAAATGGAGAGAAGAGAAATAATTAATAGCTGTAACATACTACAGAGGCCCGGGATGGATGAACTCCACAGCAGCTGGGCTGAACTGAGGTGGAGGTGGTTTTAAGATGACGACCAATGGTTGCTCAAAGAAAAATAATCATTAGTCACACATTTTGTTGAACAACGAACTACAACATTTGTAGCGCACTGCATGGTGGGAATGTTCCCTGTGCATGTGCTGTAGGCAGCGACTGAGAAGGCGCCGATATGACAGATGGCCCATGACCTGCTGTGACGCCAGTGGCTTGACAGCAACACTGGTGTGTTGGGTATTTGTTGGGCCATGTGCCATCTGGGCACAGCTCTGCAGTTCAGGGCAGGGCAACTGGATGGTGCGGGAACCCGCTGTTGTTCTTGTATAGGAAGTCAGCCCTCAGCAGTGGTGTCCAATCTTGCAAGCAGAGACATACACATCAGTATGCCCACCAAGGTGTAGGTGGTTGGGTGGCTGCACTACCCTGGCCTTGAGTGGCTGCCCCAGGGCAGAAGGCTGGCTGCAGCTGAAGTGAGCCTGGAGGTGACCTACCAGCAGCAAGGCACTAAGGCCACAACAGTGGACTTACCAGCCAGCAGTAAGCTCACCATTGGCAGACGTCAAGTTTCATGACGGCTGTTTGCAGAACCATGTTGCCCCGACAACCGGCGTATACCCTCCCTTGTAGGTGGTTGCCACCAGACTGAGATCCCTTTGACTAAAATTGAAAAGTATTTGTAACAGCTCCATGTGTAAATGTTTTTCTGAAGAAGCATTTTCAACCACATAAGTCATGACAAGCCTGTGGCTTGGATGTGTAGCAAGTGGCCTGCCAATGCTGCAGTCACCCTTACTTTGTACACCCCCTCGGAGGTGTAGCCAGGATTGGGAAGTGATATGAGCTTTTAATTAATACACAGTGCTCAGGTTCAAAAAACTAAACCATATCAGTTTATACATGATATGATGCTTTCCCGGCATATATGATGCTTCCAAGATTCTCGGGTGTACTGCCGGAGGCAATCATTGGAGTTCCACGACATTGCAGTGAACAACCATTCTGCCATCATGTGGTACTGATGGAATGAGGGGGTCTGCAGTGCACTACCAGTATATATACCTGTAGGTCCAGAATTCTGGCCTCACAAGTTTCACGTTGTGCTCAGTGGCAGGGGGAAGTGCGGCTGTGGCTGTGTGGTGGAGAGCCTTAGTCATCTGCTGGTCACTGTATGGATCGCATCTCATGTACGGATGTTATGATTTTCTTTGATTGAGCTAAGTACTGGTTTCCATGCCTTACTTAGTCAGAAACCCGTGTCCCATAACTATTTTATGGAAACTCTCTTAAATGAAAAATTATGTCAATTTATGTTTCTAATTGTATTTTCCTCGTGAATTTCAATATTCTTTTATAAAAACAGAAATGAAATTCATATAATTTGATAGCCCATAAAAACGCTCCATTTGAGTCACGACGCCTGCAACGCCAATGGCTAGCTCACTGCTCCTACTGCTGTAATGTTAATTCAAAGTGCCATCTTGTTTTGGAATTTACTTTTCAGGAAATGGGTTATGATTGGTGTTTAGTACCGTACTGTACAAATACATCTATAAAAATTCCTAAAAATTTGTTTTTGAGTGTTCCAAAGAACGAGAAGATGCGTAAAATGTGGTCGCAATGTACCAGCAAATTGCCACCATGTCGACGTATGAGTTCCTAGCTTCATTAAATAAAGTTTTGCACTGTGAAGTTAACATTAATTTACCTCCAAGATATGCTTTCCCACTGTTACAGGGAAGGATAGCATCATTCAATGGAATTAAGTTCTTAGAGAAAATTGTCATTTTACCCGTCTTTACCTAAATTATTTGGTAGCTCAATTGTTAGAGTGGTGGACCATCAAATTATAAAAGAGGATGTCCATAGATTGCTGGTTCAAATCTAACTTGAAAGAATATATTAACTTTTTTTCAAACCAACTGACAGTCCTCTCATATGAAAACAAAACCACAATTACAAAATTTCACCACACTGACCAGAAAAAGAATATTATTGTATTTTTCTCCTGGGTCCAAGGGGTGCTGAGTGAGATGCTAACTCAAACCCGAAAGAGCCAGTGGGATAAAAACTCACAGACAAAAATGGGAATGGGGCTGCAAAAGCCCAAGTCATGGACAGTAACTAAAATGTGACAGCGCCAAGCCATGTCGTATGCCTTATGTAGGTCAAAGAAGACCACGACAAGGTGTCAGCGGTTAGTAAAAGCTCATCTGATTGCTGTTTTCAATCTGAGTAAATAGTCAGTTGCAGACCATTCTTCCTGGAAACCACACTGATACGGGGACAAAAGGCCCTGAGATTTGAGTATCCAACAAAACTGGAAGCTAATCAGCCTCTAGAGCAGTTTACGAAGTATGTTGGTCAGGCTAATCGGTCAGTAGCTGTCAAGAGACATTAGATTCTCCCCAGGCTTAATGACAGGGACAACTATGCTGTCTCGCCCTTGCAAGGGGAAGGCACCTGTGAGCCAAATGTGGTTGAAGACCCTGAGCAGATGTTGCCTCTGTCTAACTTCCAAGTGCTGGATCATCTGGTTGTGGGTGGAATTCGGCCCAGCGGCCTGCAAGTATTCCATTCAATGAAGGGTTCATTATAGGTTTCAGCTTGTTGGGGGTTGAAATGGAGGGGGATTTCTTTAGCACATCATTTTTGCTGGGAAAAGGTAGCAGGATAGCAAGAAGACTCTGACGGTGTCGCAAAATGTGTTGCAAGGTGTTCTGCAAGGACTTACCACAGATCAGTACACAGAACACACTGTAGGATAAGGCCATGGACAGCTGATTTTCACTAAAGGCCCAAAAGGCTATGGAGCGTGGAGGTAGGAAACACAATGCTCCCTACATTCGTTTTTACTCTGGTTAGTAAGGTCGTTGGTCTCAGCATAGACAGACTTCAAAGTGGTAAGGTTGATCAGTGAAGGGTGTCGTTTATATCATTACAGCACCTGTCAGTGTTCTTCGACAGCACTACGACGTCCTTGGTCCATCACAGTACTGGTCGACAATGAGAGGGACCTGTGGACATGGGGGATAGCAGTGGGAGTGACATTGGCATGAAGGATAGTGTCACAGAAATCCTGCACGACCACATCAATGCAATCCAAGACAGAGGTGTTGAAGTGCACAGCCAATGTATATGAAAGCCAATTGGCTCTGTAGAATGCGCAACATGGGGACTGTCTGCCTGGTGGCAGCAGGGGAATGACAGGACCACCGGAAAGTGGTCACTATCACAAAGACCATCAAAGGATGACCAATGTAGGAAAGTCATGAGAGCAGGCAAAGAAATTGCCAGATCAACAGCAGAAAGGCTGCTGTGAGCGGCACTGAAGTGGGTAAGGGAACCATTATAGAAGAGACACAAATCAAAGTCTGTAATAAATTGACCAATTAGAAGACTCCTACCCATCAAAGTGGCACTCCCCCGCAGGGGGTGATGTGCACTGGAGTCCCCAAGAAGGGGATACAGGGGCGGGAACTTGAGTGTTAAAACTGGGAGTCAACCATAAGAAAATGTCCTACCTAGAGGGAGGTAGACACTGCAAATGGTGATTGTTAGGGTCGTTTGCATGCATACCGCTATTGCTTCCAGGGGTTCCAACAGAATGCTTGATAACAACAAAATGTTGGAGAGTGGACATCATGGAAGTGCATTTCTTGAAGAGCAAGACAGATTAAGAAGAAACACAGTGTTGTATTTCCAGTACGTGACAATAATATCCATTGTAATTCCACTGGATGAGCATGTGGTGGAGTCCAGGTTAGACATAAAGAAGCTGAGGGGAGGTCTGTTACTCAGTTACTGGTCGTCACCGACGAGGATGGCGTGACATCCATAAATAAATGTCAGATGGGTGGAGATGTCACCTACGAGGACACTGGGGGAGCCTCGTCCTGGCACTTATGTTTCTTCTTCTTCTTCTTCTTCTTCTTCTTCTTCTTCTTCTTCTTCTTTCGGAGGATGAGGGGGGCAGGGAACGGAAGGGGAGCAGGCTTCTGCAAGATCCTAGACTGAAAGAGAAGGAGTAACCTTGGGACACACAGACTGTGTGTCTTGTGGCCGAGTTGTGGTAGCAGGCTTCTGGCCTGAGAGACGCCAAGGGCGGAGCCCCATCACTGGTGGTTGCCACGGGGGAGGGGGAGGGGGAGGGGGAGGGTGTGGAAACTGTGGGGGAGGTGGAGGGCATAGTAACTGTAGTAGAGAGAGGAGGATGGGGAGGGGTGAGGTGGAGGCAGAAAAGGGAGGTAGGAGGTGGAAGGGGAAGGTGGAGGGGGGAAAGGAAGGTAGGAGGGGGAGAAGGGAGGTGGAAAGAAGACAGGCTGCAATAGCTCAGAGCCCTGTGCGCGCCAAGCACAAACTCAAGAAAGAACCGTGAGGCCTATGGGGGGGATATGCACATAGACAGTGGAGGAGGCGACGGGCAGAGGGGGACGAGGCGACGGGCAGAGGGGGAGGAGGAGGGAAAAGGCAACAGATAATAGAAGATTAGAATAAATAAATATCCTGGCAACACCAAGTTTCTCAGCTAGCTTTGTAGTAAAGTGTGGAAATTTTTACCTGGTTTGCCCATGAAGGTGGCAACCAGAGACAACATCAATTACACGCACATGGTGCTCAAGTTCAGAAACAGAAACTGTATTGCTTGGGAAGGGGGGAGGACATTGCCACTGCAAAGTGTGCTACAGTTGTGGTAGTTTGTTCTTCAATAAAATTTATGATGAATAATGATATTTCTTTGAGCAACCACAGCCTGACAATAGACCCCTCCCCACTTCAACTCAACGCTGTTACTGAAGAGAGACTGGGCCTCTAGGGGGCATGTAGCATCAACCCTCTCTGAAGCGGAAATCCGCAGCTGGATCCAGCATCTGTCACAGCTGCAGCTGTTGGCATTGAAAATTACAGTGGAGCAAATGGGTGGACTCTTTTGCACACCATGTCCTACTTTAGTGTACAGGGGACATGGGTCAAAGATAGGACTGTCATAAAAAAAGAGGCTATAATGCTAATACACATGACTTTCATTTATATTTAGCATTTTAGTTTAAAACAATGGATACATCTGTATAAAATCTATGTGGTCATCTTAAACAAGTTTCTTAGTCAGCAAAGTTAATTAAAATTTGAGGAACTGAATTTAAATGATTATTTATTGTCCTTGCAGCTGCATCATCCATTTCAATAGCCACTTCATTTATGAACACAGATAATTAATTTATTAATTTACAACTGTCAGTCAAGACTGATTGATCACTAAGGAATATTAGCAGCAGCAGTCGAAGTGAACAGCAAAAGCTTTATAATGGAGGGAAAAAAAATGCTTAAATGGGAATAAATGAGAAAGGCAGTATCTAAGAACTAAACAAACAAAATATATTCAAATCGTAAGAAAGGCCTAATACACACATGCATATCATTACTTTACACAAGCAGAAAGATTATATGAGATTCGAATCTGCTCATTATCTTTTACACACTCACAACATAAAACAAAGCAGCTGATGATGAACTGCATTCACAATAAGCTACATGAAAACTGGAACTACAGTTATGGGAAAACTACTGATTACTTACATTTATTGAGGGATTTGATTCTACGGCAGGAGCACCTGACTGCAAATTGATCTGAAATTTGAAAAGGTCATAGGCTTGTTATTTATGGCAATGTTAACAAAAAGGATTGCAGATAAATCAGGAATTTAACTATAAATATTCTGACAGTATATTACACACACTTCTGCTTCATCATCAAGTGGCTTCAAAGCATCTTCCAAATATTGTGCACATAAATATGTAACGATGACATGTCGGTATAACAAAACTGAATTATAAAGAAAGGTAATGCTGAACTTAAAAGCAAAGGTCAGTTTCACTAGCAAAGCACTTTAACGGAAAGCAGCACACTCTTGCATTCCTCATGACTATGAACTGAGTTATACAGAAAGTTGTAAGAGGGTCCTCCACCAATATAATATGGAATCCCAAGCACAGTGTAACCTGGCATTTTTCACTTGCATGGAATATATACAAAGCTGAAAGAAATGATTAGTGACAAAAAGAAATAAAAATTAGAGATTACCAGGTCTCAGACCCTGAACTGTTGGCTTGCTAATCTCACACTTACAATAACGTGACAAAAGTCATGTCAAACCTCCTTTTGCCTGGCAGAGTGCAAAAACTTGATATGGCAAGGATTCAACAAGTCATTTAAAGTCACCTACAAAAATAGTGAGCCGTGCTGCCTCTATAGCTGTCCATAATTGCAAAAGTGTTGCCAGTGCAGGATTTTGTGCATAAACTAACCCCTCCATTATGTCCCTTAAATGGGATTCACGTTGAGCACTTAAATTGTCCATAACGTTCTTCAAATCAATCGTGAATGATTGTGACCCAGTGACATGGTGCACCATCATCCACAAAAATCCATAGTTGTTTGGGAACATGAAGTCCATGAATGGCTGCAAATGGTCTCCAAGTAGCCAAACATAATCATTTCGAGCCAATGATTGGTTCGGTTAGACCAGATGACCCACTCCATTCCATGTGAACACAGCCTACACCATTTTGGAGCCACCATCAGTGCACGCACAGTGCCTCGTTGACAACTTGGATCCATGGTTTCATGGTGTCTGTGACACATTCGAACCCTGCTATCAGGTCTTACCAACTAAAATCGGGATGCATCTGACAAAGCCAACATTTTCCAGTCATCTAGGGGCCAACCGATATGGTCATGACCCCAGGAGAGGTGCTGCAGGGAATGTTGTGCTGTTACCAAAAGCACTTGCGTTAGTCGTCTGCTGCCATAGCCCACTAATGCCAAATTTCGTCATACTGTCCTCATGGGTATGTTTGTCGTGTGTTCCACATTCACTTCACGAAGTGTTGCCTGTTTGTTAGTACCGATAACTTTATGCAAATGCTGCTGTTCTCAGTCATTAACTGAAGGCTATCGGCCACTGTGTCGTACGTGGTGAGAGGAGATGCCTGAAGTTTGGTATTCTCGGCATACTCTTGACACTGTGGATCTTCGAATGTTGATTTCCCTAATGATTTATAAAATGAAATGTCACATGCCTCTAATTCAAACTGCCATTCTGTGTTCGAGGATGTTCATTCCCTTCGTGCAGCTACAATCACATCGGAAATCTTTTCACATGAAACTTGAGTAAAAATGATATCTCCACCAATGCACTGCCCTTTTATACCTTGTGTAGGTGATACCACTATCTGTAGATGCGCATATCACTATCCCATAAATTTTGTCACCTCAATGTATGCACAAGGCCACTCAGTGATGGCATGCCTGCTATTAATGCAAAGCTGTCACAGTACTATTTACTATTTACTTGTGAAAGATTAAAAGGTAGCACTATGCTCCACAGTTACTGATTATCACCATCTACATATTATTCTTAGTTATGTTTGCCTTTTGTATGGCATCAGTCTGATGTGAGAATATTATAATGAAACACTGATAGTAGTAGAATTATGTGGTGCGGCCCACAATGCTACACACAATGCAGCAATGTTGATTTGGAAGCATGATGTTCAAGCGATTGAGGACCTGTTCTACAAAATCTCACAAATTCCATACAGCATTCTGTCTGGGTAGGATGGAGTGTCGTGCACATCATTTAACATGAGTACTGAGTTTCTCAAAGAACTACTGCACTATTTTTGTCATGAGTACATGCACTGTCATCTCAGCAGATGGTACTGCAATTGGGGAAAAAACCAGTCTTACTCAACCGATCCACAAGACCTCAACTCTGGATACCAGCTGTGTACTGGTTACATACACAGTGAAGCCTCACTTTTACATTTTTCAAATAACTTTACAAAAATGGTGCGGGAAAATGTAAAATATGGGAAATCACATCTTAAGTGGCGGAAGTTACATATAGGATTATTATGTATAATTATGTACATAATAGGCATCAAAAATACTCACCTGGGACATTTTTTTATTATTGAAAAAAGATTGAGAGTTTTTTAATATGTTTAGCTGCTAATGTAACCAGAACTGGTAACTGTCTGGGAAATACAGTCATGTGACTTAATTTCCTACATATTATCTTTTTTGGAAAACATGTAACTGTCATCCATTATTTAAATAATAAAACACTGCACCAGTTACATATTTTTTTAACCTTAGCATAATGTGTTTTGAGAATTAATTCTCATTCTCAAGCATAAATACTTACGTAAGAATTTTTGTGGTGTTTCCGTATGTGGTGTATTGCATTTATTGCACTGTAGTTGTCTTTTTGAGGTTAAAAATTACTGTGTGTCCTCCATTAGCCAGAAAACCACATACACAATCTGTCACCCACATTGTTTGAAGGTAAAACATCACAAAAACTACTTACGTAAACATTTGCACTGGATGGTGAGATTAAATTCTTGATACGTGTCTTGCCAAACATTAAAAATACAAAATTTTGCTGTTTAAACCAAACACAATCGGGCAACGCAAAGAGAGCAAAGGTGTCACCTAGTACTACAAGTGACCAAATAACAAAACACGCGAAGTATGCACACATTTGCATTCAAGTTAATGTAAAGGTTTCACAAAGATCACAGCAATCGTGAAGCTGCGAGTGCGCAGTAGGGACAGTTTGGAAACGGTTGTGACAAGTCATGATACCTTTATCCGAAGGCACTAAGTTAGCCCCATCAGCCACCATCCCGAGTAGAGCTGGGCAGCAGCAGAAGATAAAACAGTAACTGTTAAGACTTTTACCAATTCAGATCTGCTGAACAGAGTGTGCTACTGTCAAGAAACTTAACCACATAACATCTGTAAACATTACTTGAAGGCCAGCATCATTTTACCTCACTTATGTCATATTCATTCTCCACAAACATTTTTTCATAAAGTGTAAATCAGGAACATTATAAATAGGTTAATGCAAAATTGGGTGTGAATTGCCATTTTGAACAAAGGAAGTTGAATGGGAGTGGTAAAGTCATAAATGGTGTGAAAATGTTAATTCTGGGTATGTAGAAGCAGGGTATACTGTACCACAGATAGACATACTTGGAAAATGTACATTCACTCACTGTCAACAGCCAGGGCAATATTCACGAGAAGTCACTACTGTTAAATTTACTCCAAACTTTTACACATCCATTTGCACGATGAAGTAGAAATCTTGACACCACAATTTTTAACTGTCCTACTCACACAGTTTTTTGAATTGGACAGTTGTTTTCACTACTGAGCTTATTTGAGGAGTGGGTGACACAGTGGGTGCCTTTCGTAATAAGTCACATACACAAGTGTCCAATGTAAGGTACCACATGTATGTTTCTTGGTTAACTGTGGCTGATCAGCTGTCCCAGCGCGTCTGTCAACTATCAACTTTTTCACATCATCTACTGTTTGACAGCAATCTCTCTTTCACTTAAGTTTAGCCATCTCTGAAAATGAGGCACCATCTTCTGCCCCCCCCCCCCCCCAACTGATTCGTTCTTTACATAAAATCAAGGAACACTTTTGTCCTCACATTATATTCAAATATACAACTCGTGTCAATACGTACACTGGGATTTCAGTACAATTTGACATGAATGTCACACAGTCAGATCGAAAATTTGACGAGTGTCTCAAAGTTATATTTTCTTGTAATATAGGAAACTGCAGGAAGACTTTTTCCTTCATAAGATTGAGTGTTCCTGTAATAGTAGTAATTCAAAGTACTGGCTAGATAGGCAAGGTGACCTCATGGACTGCACTGCCCTTTCCCATTTTCTTCACACTTACATGATTTCAAGTCGTACCCTTATATCAATACCCCACAGAAGTGCAAAGCACTTTTTTGTAAAATCATGAAAAAATCTACTTTGAAGATCTCCCATGTGCTGTTCAGTATAAAAACTCTCTCCTTGGACTTTAATACCTACTACAAATTTTTCTTTTGTTTCCTTTACTGTTTGCTCAATACACAGACTGAATAACATCGAATCTTCGTTGATTCATTATAGATCGTGGGATGACAGCTGGCATGAACTTCTTGATGCAATAATTTACCAACAGCCTTATGATTTGTAGAAGTTTATTTTATTTTATGAACTTCTATGTGCTGCTACCAGTTTCGGCATTACATTGATGCCATCTTCAGGCCCCACTCGTCACAGTCACGGATCCAGTTACATCGCTCCTTCCGTGTATAGCGATTTTACGACTATGACGAGTGGGGCCTGAAGATGGCATCAATGTAATGCAGAAACTGGTAGCAGCACACAGAAGTTCATAAAATAAAATAAACTTCTACAAATTATACGGCTGTTGGTAAATTATTGCATCAAGAAGAATAACATCGAGGATGTTTCCATTCGTATATCACCAAAATTAATTATCCAGTTACTTTTCCTTAAGACTCACTTCTAAACCTATTACAATTCTTATGCTTGAAAAGATGTGTCATACTGTAAAATGAAAGGAAGGTCGCTGAGTTTGCTGACAGATCACATCTATTCCATTTTATTTTATAACACGACACAGCATTTCACCCAGTCAGAATTTTGCTACACATTATTACCCTGATACCATTGCGTCAGAAACACTTTCCTTGTCTGGACAAACACGTTTTACCCTTCATTCATAGCTTTTAAACACCAAGTATCTGGATTTTATACATTATATACGAAAAGTTGTAGTACAAGTAAAACTAAAACCCAAGAAAATTTGGGTAACACCTACGATTCGAAAACATTGCTGTACAGCTAACATCTGCAACAAAGATAGACAGATTTTTCAACACCTTTCCTAGTTGCTAAGAAGAAAACGTGAAAATGAGAAAGTGCAAAACCTTATAAATCGATAAAAAAGAAGGAATTATATGATCATCATATAGTTTGAAGGCATGAGATGTTGACTAAATGGGAGTTTGGAACAATGGAGAGCAACAGAAGTGGATTCTTGGTAAGCTAATAAACTGCTGAATGAGAAGGGCAAAGAGAGAAGGCTAAAGATTGCACATATGTTCTGGGGCAGTTGGGCACTTGCAGTTTTATTACGTCAGAGAGATTGGAAGTGTATCCAAATGTACAAAACAGAAATCCAGCACAGCAAGAATGAAAACTGTCATGTGCTCTAGTTAACAATCTTACCTGGACAATGCCAATGGACGTGTTAAAAGGCCTCTGAGTAATTGGCCCATTCTCTTTCAGTAATCAACTAAACACACAAATTGTGTGCAAATTAGCTACTTTATGTCTTACACTTGTGTGTGTGTGTGTGTGTGTGTGTGTGTGTGTGTGTGTGTGTGTGTGTGTGTGTGTTTAAATACAACTAACAAATTATAATGTGTAAGTGAACTCACAGTGCCTCGGAGATTTGGCAGTCTCGATGTATCTATACGTCCAATATCCCACATCAGTACTTTACTGACAGGATCAAAGGAATATTTCCCTTGATTAGGAACAAGACTACAGTTTAGCACAGATTTTGGCATTGGAATTTCAATAACAACATTCTCGACCTGTAAAACAGAAGAACAGCTATGTACATTAAATTTTCCTCTAAATTTCTGTTTAGAAAACTAGGTTCTCTCTTTCTTATAGTAACAGTTCCCCCCGTCCCTCAGGCAATGTAAGGATGTGAGGATGATAAATAAAAGGTTTTGCCGAAAGAAATATCATTTGTTAAAGCAGTTATTAATGATTCTGTCACAGTTACAGTATTATATTAGGCAACCAGTTTCAAATCTTAAAAGTTAATTTTTAAGCGTGGCCTACTGAGGCTGCACTAACAGTGCCTGATCTTAATAATAAACATCAAAGTGGCAACACATGCTTTATAAATGTTTGCAGAATGAATGCCACAACCCATACGTGCCTCTTACCAATTCAGAATTTTGATTTGGTAAGAGAATTTTTAATAAAAACTTTAAGAAATTTAACAAAGTTGCTGGTTCCTTGTCAACAAAATGTTGAAAAAATAAAATTAAAATAAAATAAACAAATAAAATATTTGGATACATGTCTAGTCTCTTCTCTCAGTTATACAATGTTAAGCAGCATAGATTTACACAACATGACCTGCTACTTACACATCTCTAAATGCTAACTTCACACACAGTGTTTGGCCACTAATAATAAAAAAATTAATTACTTATAAACAAAACCTTACTCACAGTTCTACCAATTGTCTGTTTTGGTCCCACAGTGAGATCCAGTCTTCCTCCTCCAACATCTTTAAAGGAAATACTATGCCTTACATATATAGGGATCGCTACTATATTTTGAGATCCAATGTGGTAAGACATAAGACGGAAGTTCCCATCAGGAGGGATAAAAGACAACAGTCTTTCAGCCTGCAATAAAATAAAAAATATGGACTCAATTCATACACTGTAATCAGGATCACTATGTCGATTAGTCAATAGCTATTTGTGCAAATCAAGAAATGTGCTCCACATACCCCATTACAACACGCTCTTTCCTCCAAGAAAGATGTAACATTTCTAACCTTCTGCAAATGTCACTACAGTGAAAGTCTCCATAGCTCTCCCACATAAAATATCTCTCTCTTTATAAGACATGTTTGTCACACACATCTGGATGTTTTCGTAGAGCAATAAATAATACGTCTGTTAAATTTTGGGAGTGCTGCCACAAAAACTTTATTTTTCTAATATTTAAGCCGCGTATCTTCTGGCCATTGAGTTAAAATAAAGGTTCTGACTGATGTAAAACACCATATATATAATATCTGTAATATTTGTATTCTTTGTCTGGAGCAGAATAATGGCTACAGAGCAATTAAATATCAAAAAATGGCTACACACAGATACTAAATATGAACATTTTGAAAGATCAATATTTTCTTTCAATCTTTGTGCATTTTATTTCACTTTTTTGTGCAAGAATTCCCTAGTAACACCCAGAACAATATTTTCATACAATACATATAGCTCTTCATAACAAAACTACTGCAGAATTTTAGCATATCAACGTTATAAAGTACAACATTTTAAATAACTTCAAAAACATATTTCTTTTATATTTTTCACAAAAGATCATAAGCTAGAGGTATGCAAGAGATAATACTGAAATTTATGATAAGATGGACAAGTTGAAAACCATTTGAGTACATTATTTGACAAGGAGAAAATGATATGCAGTTATATATCCATCCCCATATCTGTGAACTGATTTTGAAGAAATGTCTTTCTTTGGGGAAAGAAAGAAAGAAAGAAAGAAAGAAAGAAAGAAAGCACACCCATGAACAAAGCTGCAGGAAGGACACTACCTAACAAGATTAACACACTAAGAAACACCAGCCAAAACAGAACCAAAACACAGTACTATCTTATACGACATACTAGGTCAAAATTTTTAAAAACAGAATCTCACAGTACACAAATAGAAAGAAGAAATATAATGCAAAATAGAATAAATTGAAGACATCAAACACAGAATTCTGTTTTGTGACCACCTAGGATGAACAAATGCTTCCAAATGGACAAAACACTGACTAATTTCTCATAATCTCTCCTCAGTAGCACCACTTTTAATCACCTAAAAGCTGAAACTGTAATTGAGTGTGGGATGGTGTTTCAGCAAAGATGTATATGGCACCTCAGTTTAGTTTGCACTCATGCACACATTTATCCTTCACTAGGATTATTAATAACGGTGACCAGCTTGTCCAGTACAAACGTTTATTAGCATGCTGGACTAGATCATCCCTACGATTACAGTGGCAAAGGTAATGATTATGCTGTGGCACAACAACACAGTTCACATTTACTCTAAAATGTCACAGTTCATACTTAGCACTACCCAGTAGCAGTTTATTACAGAAAATACTAAACTTTGTTAGTTCAATTGACCCAGTTCATAATGAGCTTCAGTGTGTCTAACCATCACTTGTATCAATAACAAAGACATTCCACACTCTTACTCATCACAACACAGTTCAATTAAAATGTTCCTTAATTTAGGTTACAGAAATCACTCTTAAGTCTTTAAACATTAAAGTTCTCAAGTTTTGTGGTTTTCAGTGTGCATATTTGCATATCCTAAATGTGCGCCGTACTGGCATGAGTTAACATTGTGAGTGTGCCCAACACAAGTCTTACTTGTGAACTTACAAATTGTGAACTGCCAATTTCTGGTGATGTCTGATTACTTATAGATGGACACTAGAATGAGAAGTTATTTTGTGTGTTACATTATGCTTTGAAAATAGGCTAGATTTTATTGTTTTGGAAGAACTAGCAAAACTAATGTGATTTTGGCTTACAGAAAATGATGGTGGTCAGAAATTTATAAAAATACACGCAAAGAATTCTCCTCATGTAATGTGTGTCCCCTTATTTACACACGATTGCCATATGGTAAAATACATGAAATAACTGATTCGCAAGTAAATTAATCAATGCTGTACAACATTTTTACAGAAAAATTAAGGCAACAAATGTATGCAGTCAAAATTCAGAATCTAACATTATTTATGACAAAATGTGTAATGGAAATTAGCATGGGTTATGAACTTTGAGTTTAATGATTTTAGAAGATAATTAGTTTTGGATAATTTAAAGTACTTTATAGAAAGTCGGACTGCTTAGCTCTGTGTTTATGTGGGACATTATATGTAACTAAGCTGATTAGCTCACAAAGTTTTTCATGTATCAAACTATAGTGCTAACTGTAACCTTTAATTAACATGCTATATAGCTAAACCAACATTACTTCTTGAATCATTGTAGTGGAAAGAATAAACAGAACTATAAATTTTAGTGGTATTAGTCTAAATAAGAACTTGAGATTTTTTAGAAAGTACACATGCCACTAGGTAAATGTATGGAAAAATATGACAAAAATTAACCAAAGAGTTTGGTTAATTATGAGAGTCATAACAGATGGGAGGAATCCAACAGCTATGTCACATCATCTTCAACATCTCTGACTTGAAGCCAGGGAGGGAGAGGGTGGGGACGGGGTTTAGCGGGAAAAGAAAGAAAGGGAATATTTAAGTTTTTTCATGAGGTCCTTAGTAGGACAAACAAATCAATTTAAAAACACATTAAAAACAAATTAAAGTAAATTAAAAGAATAATAATATCATCATCATTTTTATGGAAAGGTGGCAGCACAAATTATTATTGATTTCAGGGCCGTGAGTGCCAAAGGACAGATTAAGAACAATTTATGTGGGGGAAAGGGGGGGGGGGGTTAGAAACAATACAAATTTTAAAATATGTACTATAATGTGTAATTTGAGCTTCTCTCACACATCGAACATTTTGTTAACGCATCATTTTCATGGAGAGCATATTTATCATTACTTCCAAAAGTTAAATAAACTTTGTTTTTGTCTTTCCTCACATGAGTGCTGTTGACAAGGGATTTCAAACTGATTCAGAAGGCTTTTGACACTGTACCACACAAACGGCTTGTAGTAATATTGCGTGCTTATGGAATATCATCTCAGTTATGTGATTGGATTCATGATTTTCTGTCAGAGAGGTCACAGTTCGTAGTAACTGACGGAGAGTCATCAAGTAAAACAGAAGTGATTTCTGGTGTTCTCCAAGTTACTGTTATAGGCGCTTTGCTGTTCCTCATCTATATAAACTATTTAGGAGACAATCCGAGCAGCCATCTTTGGTTGTTTGCAGATGACGCTGTCATTTATCGACTAGGAAAGTCAGCAAAAGATCAAAACAAATTGCAAAACGATTTAGAAAAAATATCTGTATGGTGCAAAAATTGGCAATTGACCCTAAATAATTAAAAGTGTGAGGTCATTCACACTAGTGTGAAGAGGAATCCATTAAACTTCAGTTACATGAGAAATCAGTCAAATTTAAGACTGCACATTCAACTAAATACCTAGGAATTACAATTACAAACAACTTAAACTGGAAGGAACACACAGAAAATGTTGTGGGGAAGGCTAACCAAAGACTGTTTTATTGGCAAGACACTTAGAAAATGTAGCAGATCTACTTAAGAGACTGCCTACACTACGCCTATCCGTCCTCTTTTAGAATACTGCTTACCAGATAGGATTGACAGAGTACATAGAGAAATTTCACAGAAGGGCAGCACATTTTGTATTATCGCAAAATAGGGGAGCGAGTGTCACTGAAATGATACAGGATTTGGGATGGACATCATTAAAACAAAGGGGCTTTTTAATTGTGGCAGAACCTTCTCACGAAATTTGAATCACTAACTTTATCTTCCGAATGTGAAAATATTTTGTTGATGCTGACCTACATAGGAAGAAATGATCTTCATAATAAAATAAGGGAAATCAGAGCTAGCACGTAAACATATAGGTGTTAGTTTTTTCCGTGCACTGTACAAGATTGGAATAATAGAGAATTACTGTCAAGGTGGTTCGATTAACCCTCTACCAGGCACTTAGATGTGATTTGCAGAGTATCCATGTAGATGTATGTGTTTTGATGTTTGCCATGGTAGTTCATCACATTAATTCCCCTGCTGTTAATCACATGAAACCAATGACTCGGTTTAGCTCAAAAAATTTGTACTTTGCTATGATGCCCAAATGTTTGGTGGACCACCAAAACAATAATGTTGGACAATGCTGGACATACCCTCATATGGCAAGAGGTGGGAACAAGTAACACACCCGGTATGGTGGTATGGGGAGGCATAATTTGGCATGGGTGAACTGATCTCCGTATCTTTCAAATGCACACTCAAACCAAACACTGTTGGTGGAGCAGCTCTTGGAATGAGAGGACATTTGGTGAATGGACTAACCTGCATGTTCACCCAACTTAAATCCTATCAAGCATGTGTGGGATGGTTTGGGGAGATGTACTGCAGCACGGCCACAAGCATCGATGACCATCCAAGTAGTTGTCAACTGCACTGGCAGAGAATGGAATGCCCTCCTCCAAGAACCCCTTACAACCTTTTGGCCAGCATGGAAGCACATTGCAGAGTACGCATCACTGTTCATTGTGATCACACACCATATTAAGAACCGTGCCTCACCTTTTGTAATGTCCAGGGGACCATCACCAATTACGGTAACTTCAGTGTAATGGTTGTCATTGAATAAAAATGTCATACCTATTTGTCTCACAGAATATTTCTTTCAGTTACCTTCAATACTATACCGTAGCAGTTCTTTCGATGTGCAGTACAAATTTCATCGAGCTATGTTACTTGGCTGTGACTTGTCATTGAGCAATGCCACTTGGGAGTAACGTCAAATGAAAGTTACTTCCATGCTTAAGTTCTGCACATCAGTATATTTTAAGAGCTAATAACATTAACTTAGGTAAAAATGGTACAACAAAGGAATCATCTGTAGTATTAATATTATGCAATAAGTTAAGCTCATGTGCCCAGAAAAGGCATAAAAATCCTAAAACAGGATTAAATACCAACAACACAATGGTTACAGATGGTAGAGAAACAGCTAACATATTCAATAACAACAACATAAATGTGGTAGAGAACTTAAAACTGGAAAGTCACAGTCCACAAAGGAAGGTTACTAAGTTATCACAAAAATCGAGCAGAACCATGTTCTTGAAACCAGTCACAGAAGATGAACTCAGGGAAACTATAAAGAAACTGCAGTCCAGTAAATCAGCTGGTGATGGTGAAATATCCAATCATGTAATAAAGCAAGTAAGTGAGCAAATAATCTCACCATTGTTGGACATAGCAAACAGCTCTCTCAGAGATGGAATTTTTTCCAGAAAAACTGCAGATAAGCAGAGGGGTATCAGCGTAAAAGAAGGCGATAAGGACAACCCCAACAACTACAGGCCAATTTCACTGATATCAGGTTTCTCAGAAATCCTGGAAATGCTTATGTATAATTGATTAGTTGACTATCTGGACAAATACAACATTCTCATACCATCACAACACGGTTTCAGAAAGAGTAGATCTATGGAATGAGCAATTGTCAATCTGACAGAATACATTATACAGTCCTTAGATGAAAAACAAGTTGTATCTGCAATGTTTCTGGGTCCCTCCAAAGCATTCAACACTGTTGACTGTGAAATACTGATAAGAAAATTGGAAAACTATGGTATTCAAGGGCAAGCAGGGAAGTGGATAGAATAATACATATGCAACAAGAAGTAATATGTATCAATAGTGGATGCATATCAGTCAGAAACCAAAACCATCAAATATGGAGTGCCGCAGGGATCAGTAATGGGGCCATTGCTGTTTAATCTGTTTGTTAATCACATAGGTGTTGACGGGAAAGAGAAGAAAATATTGTACACAGGTGACATGACAATACTGAACAATGACCAAACTGTGACACAGCTTGAGAGAAGAGCATACATGTCTGCGAACACCACAGCTCAATGGATCCTGGAAAATGGGAATTGTTATAAACCTAAAAAAGACTATGTATGCAGTGTTCAGAATTAAAGAGAAGGCTGTGCACATGGGTTTAGAGGTGGATGAAACGAGACTAGGAGTAGTGGAACCCACTAGATTTTTAGGTATTACGGTGGATAACAAGCTGAAATGGAAACAACATATTAATTATGTCTGTAAGAAACTCAGCTCCATCATATTTATAAAAATGCAGCTAGCACAGCATGAAGACAAACAGCTTCTGAGCACAGTATGCCATGGACTTGTGCACAGTATACCATGGACTCTTCGAACCATACCTACAGTGTATGAGGTAGTGTGGGGAAACTCAAATATTCAAGAGATAAAAAGGGTGTTCACATTAAAAAAAGTCAGAATCATATTAAGAAGAAAAGCCTCTGAAACATGCAGAACTGCTTCAAAAGACTACACATCTTAACTTTTTCCTCCTTGTACATATATAAAAATATACTACATGTTACAAAAGATACTGCAGAGAGGACTACAAATGCAAGTGTACACAGCCACAGCACACACAGGAAGAATGACATATGAAGCATACACCTCTGACTGCCAATGCTTGAAAAAGGACCCCAGTACTGAGGTATCAAATTACTAAGAAGTGTGACAACATACATGACACTAAGTTTTCAAATAACCTAAAAGACTATCTGGTGGAAAATGAATTTTGGTGTTGATGAGTACTGCTCACATTAAATTTGTAAATATTGTTAATTATAATCAACGATGATAGAATAGTTAGAAAGTATTTGATAATGAAGGTTTTTGTATTTTTGACATGTCCTATTTTACATGCACATTCACTGCATACCATATAATCCTACAGGATCAAATAAAATTCAGTTCACTTTTATGATCACTGACTGACTCACACCCATCAACTAGACAGGTACAGAAGACATTCTATTTCACACAATAATATAACGTTCTTTGTTACATATTGTATGACATAGCTTTCCTATTTACCTATTACTACCAACATGGAAGATATGCAGCACATAGTGTATTTCAACAATAATGTGTGTTACATAATTCTTTGTTGAGATTGAAATTTTTGGCAGGCAGTCAGACACACACAATGAGAATTTGCACAAAATTAATGAACCAGTTCTTCTCAATCTTAACAGTACACAGCTAAAAATGTTAATGGTAGCTAGTCTTCCAATTCATACACAGTTCAGCTACAAGAAAGTTGGGGTCATAGAGATGTATTTCAGTACATAAAACAGCTAACCTGCCAATGACCCATGCCTGCAACTAAATTATGCATTAAAATTAATTCACTCTGATAATGTGGAAAATAGTGTACCAGCATTTATTAAGACTACAGACAGACTGTGTACACACAGGCCCTAAAGCGACCTCTAATTTCCTGGCCACCCAGGTGTACTAGCCCCATTCGCTTTAATGGTCGGCTCAGACTGTTTTAAGCTGCAGGGTGAAGGGTGATTTCCCTAATCCTAAAGGGTTGGTGGTCAAAACTGACTAGGCAGGCTTTAAGAGTGAATACGAGGTGGAATCCAAAATGTTTGGGACTGGTGCTGCCCTCTGGAAAGTAGGAGTATTAGATCTTTGCACCACTAGGTGGCGAGAGCTGCATATCTGATGAGCCAGAGTGTGGAGTGGCATTCAGTTTGGAGGATGTGTTGTGTGTCCACAGTGATTTCCGTAATACTCTGTGTTTTGTGTGTGCCGATTTTACGATGGATCTATGAACAGGACAGCGCGTGTGTATCAAATTCTGTACAAATCTCAGGAAAAGTGCGACGGAGACCCTAGAAATGATTCAACAAGTGTTTGGGGGACAGAACATGAGCTGTACATGTGTGTTTGAGGGGCATGCTCGGTTCAGGGCTGGCCGTACAGACATTGAAGATGATGCTCACACTGGAAGGCCTGTAAGCTGCACAATGCCAGACATTGCTGCCAAACTTCAACAATTGGGTTGAAGTGTGCACGGACCTTTGTCAGACCGCATCTGATGATCCAACCTTCTTGCCACGGGTTATCACCAGCAACGAGAGGTGGATTTATGGTTATGACCCAGAGACAAAGCAACAATCGTCCCAGTGGAAGAGATAGGGCTCTCCAAGACCCAAAAAAGCGAGACAGGGGAAGAGCAATGTGAAGAGCGTGACATCATACCAAGAGAACAGTGCAAAAAGAATTTGTCCCACCCAACCAAACAGTGAATTCCGCGTACCTACTGTGAAGTTCGCGACGGTTCCGTGAAAACATGCGGCAACGATGGCCTGAACTTTGGCGTCAAGGGAACCGGCTGCTGCATCACAACACGTCCTGTCACATGTCCTTGCTCACCAGGACATGGCAGTTGTACCCCACCCACCGTACTCACTAGATGTGGTACCTTGCGACTTCGTGCAGTTCCCAAAACTGAAACTCAAGTTGAAAGGCCATCAGTTCGACACTCTAGAGATGATTCAAGAAGCATCGCTGGCGGTGATAAATACCCTCAAAGAACAGGACTTCCAGAAAACATTTGACCAGTGGCAGAAGTGCTGGGACCAGTGTGTACTTGCAAATGGGAACTACTTCGAGTGTGATGGTGACCATTAGTCCTAAGGTAAGCAGAGTGTATGCGTGGACAAGGAAAAAAAATCCCAGATTTTTCCCGGATTTCCTGGTAAAAACTAAACTTTCTCCCAGGTGAAAATACACTTTTTCCGTGCTACATGACAGTATGCTATTCCTCGAAACTGTAAAACTTATCAATCCTTTGAATGATTATGGTTTTATACACCAGTGTAGAATTTCCTGCCACCTTAGGAAACGAAATTCAGGGGGAAAAAAAGTTTTGGAAAGATGTCTGACGTGCAGCAACATCTGCACTGTATATTTTCATGTTAGAAAGTATAAATTCGAATTCCAACAAACACCGCATGTTACTTTCCGAAGCATTGAAATTGAGATAGCGATGCACTTTTGTAAGCCAGTCATAGCTCATGTTACGTGATCTCGTCAGCCAATGACAGAGGATATTCAGGGCACAGGACATGTGATGTAGTCAGCCAGTAGGAATATCACCGTTAAGTAGTGCGAACACACAAATAGGAAATGTTAATGGTTTAAATTAATATACACAGTGTTGCTACAAGGGAAAAAAAGCTTTCACATATTAGTCTCGAAGATTAATAAGCTGCAAGAGAAGCTAAGCTTTCACATATAATGTTGATCTTTTTTGCACGTGTTACACTTTAAGATACAAATGTGCCAGTAAAATTTTTAACGACATAAATGTGTGATCTTCTGGGCTCCAAATTTTATTGCTCATCCTCAAAGAGTTTATTTTTAGATGAGAGTCAAATGCTCAGTGATTTAAGAAATTCATCGTACGTCCTTGTACGTAGATCATCTTGCGTAAAAGGAAATTTACTTTGAAAGTAATGCTTTTCAATCAATCATTCGCAATATTTTCCCGTGACCTGTTGGAAATAGGTTTTGTTTAAGCAGTTTCCAGAGAGCGACAGATAACAGGCGTCACTCGTGCAGCTACGATGACACAGGAAGCTTGAATGATCGTATGTGTAAGACATTAAAAGATCTTACATTATGTCTTTTACAAGACATTAGCGGATACTGTAAGAGCATCGGAATTTCGTGGACCAAACTAAAATGCATAATTCGGCTTAAAGAGCATTTTCGCATGTCCAGACTCAGATGTAAATTTTCTTGGAGTACCAGCACTGTATTATCTCATGTTTGGTTCTTTACTATGGTATAATTCCAAACGTGCTAGAAGATGAAAACGTGCACTTGAAATTCAGCGAACAGTTAGAACTAGCCAATAATGTGGAATTACACATTTCGTTTCAAATAAATTGAATGCCTCAGTGGAAAAGATTAATGAAAGTAAATTTCTTTAGTAAAACCGACAAAAATAACTTCATTGTTCTGCAAGGCAATTGATGCTTGACTGTCAGAAAGGCGGAAATAAAATAGTCTGAAACTAACAAAAAATTTTAGCCTTCCGTAATTATGTGAATGTATTTTAATTCACTTGATAGCTCCTGGTCACAGAAAAAATCCTTTTTGTTTTCATTTGACGTGAGAGCAATAGACAAAGAGGAAACAGCAAAATCACTAAAATGTAAACAAGGGTCACTTGGGGACTATCCACCTCTCCACTACAACTCAGACTGCTCTGTGCATCACCCCCGGATCTATGATATTTCCGAACCGGGGCAATACAAGATAGTGTCCCCCTCTCGAGTGTTTGAGGCAGGACGCCAAAAATTTAAAAAATCCACTTTTCAAGAAATGTTTCAAATGGCTCTGAGCACTACGGGACTTAACATCTGAGGTCATCAGTCCTCTAGAAATTAGAACTACTTAAACCTAACTAACCTAAGGACATCACACACATCCATGCCCGAGGCAGGATTTGAACCTCCGACCGTAGCAGTCACGCGGTTCCAGACTGTAGCGCCTAGAACTGCTCAGCCACAGCCACACTTTTCAAAAAAATATGTTCATTTTGTAGCGCACATCTTTCCGAAGAGTCTGATACATAAAACATACGTTTTTGAGGAAATGTGAGACATTTTAAATGGTCGTAAGTGTGTCAAAGTGCAGTGTCACACCTCTTCACACAGCATTTTTCTATTGATCGTCACTGTATTTCGCTCTGTGAAATTCAAACGTGTAATATTTTGTAATGGATGCCATCAAACTATATTCAAGACAGTGGAAATTAAAATGTCCTGCGGTGCCTCTCCTTCTCCCAGTCAGCCAGTTTGACATCCTGCCCCTCTTAAAAAAAAAACTCTGAATTAATATTGGATGGGATTACTTGCAACCGGAAGAAAAAGAACTCTTCAGAAAATTTGCACTCTTTATTGCTTATTAGCTAGTAACTTGCTGTTCTATGACATAAAATTAAATATAGGATACATAAAACCAGTAAAGACAAGAGACAAGCAAGACAGTACACATTTCTTCAATCCTTAAGTTCCAGCATTTCTTTCTCTCTACTCCTGCTAAAGCTTTACATGGCATTCTTTCCTTTCTGGGAAACAATCTATTACCTTATCAAAGTTTGTCAAACGTTTTGCTACATGAAGAAACAAAATGTCGTTGTCGAATACTGAAAAAACTGTTAATACAAATAGTAACCAAGATTGGTGTGGTTTTTTTATCTGATTACGTATATTTTGTCACTGTCTGCTAGATAAAATGAAATAGGCCTGCCTAATGTTGCAGCAATTGTTATACACTCCAAATAAACGACACAGTTTTGGAATTTTTAATTACACCACAGAATATAATTCAGGAAGTACCAATATCAAATGCCTATTAGGCCACCTACAAGCAAAAAGTTTTATGTTAGGAAATAGTTTCACATTTCATTTCTACGCTCCAGCTTCTCAAGCATGAGATCAAAAAGTAGTAGTACGAAATTTTTATACAAATGATGTCACCGTTTCTTCTCCTTTCTCTTCCTAACAAACAACCTTGTCATAACTAATTCTGTAACTATCTCTGCCAGTGTTAAAACTTATTCTCCGGTTAACTTCACTAACCCCACCACAATCAGCGGTTTAGTTATTCCACATTTATTCTCCAGTTAGTCGTTATTAAGTGTTCGTACAACGCGTCTTCCGCACTACTCCCAGAGTACAACTTTAGCGGCTGCTACCCGGGCACTGTACAACTGGCCCTTACTAGTGTAAAGGTCTGGCCAAAACTTTTGTGTCAAAATTTCATTTTCTTGGATACACCGAGAAGATAATACGTAATCTTTTTTACCTCTTATTCCTGTTACTCACTTATTTCCACTCAAATGGTTCAAATGGCTCTGAGCACTATGGGACTTAACTTCTGTGGTCATCAGTTCCCTAGAACTTAGAACTACTTAAACCTAACTAACCTAAGGACATCACACACATCCATGCCCGAAGCAGGATTCGAACCTGCGACCGTAGCAGTCCCGCAGTTCCGGACTGCGCGCCTAGAACCACTAGACCACCGCGGCCGGCCTGGTAGTCTCAACCTATGGATTTCGCTAGTAGTTGTAACAACGCAGATCATTCGCAATCCCAGGCAACCACATAAACAGCGACTGGCTTTCACCTGTTTGGCTTATTCCGCTCAGCTCGTGTAGCCCCTTTTGTCTGCAGGAAAGTTTATTTCTGGATGCAATGGGGATTCCCCTGGCAGAGACATCACATACACTATGCACGCATTCAAAAATCAACTTACGATTCATTCAGAAATCAACTTAGAATTTGTTCAAAATTCTACAGGGATGCATTTCAAAACCAATCAATAGATCAACGTGCGCAGGATGCTAGGCGCTTTGTGAAACAAGGTCTGTTTCGTCAAGAATATGAATTTGGTGCTGCTGCCCCCTGAAATTGCCACCCGGGGAAGATACCCCGGTTTGCCGGGCCTGTTACGCATGCGTGAATCTGCCAGCTTAGGGCGCATCAGTAAAATTTTTCCGGGTAGCATCTGGCTGCTATTACTTATACAGCTAACTGCCCCACTTCTGTAGCCAGAAGTGGGAGAAGGTACTACTCGTACGCGACTCAACTGCGCATGAGCTCACTCGCAACTGCTCAAACAAATTTAATGTAAGCAGTTTTGACGTCACGCTCATCGGACGCAATTTGTCGTCATGAGGCACTGCACAGTCTTCCTAAAGCCTTTGACACATTTTGCTGTTGGCAGACGCTTGTATGAGCACTGTATTTTGGGGTTCTATATGGCACATTTCCTTTGGAACATAAGTCTTATTTTAGTTTTCTTTCTCTTGTTCATGTTTTACTGCTGCAATATTATTTGGGCAGTAGTGAGATACAGTAATATCCTTTGTTAGAGTATAGGTTCTTACCAATCAAATTTACAAAAATTTAATTGAAAACTAAAACAATCAAAACTTCCTGGAATTCTAAAATATTCCCGGGTTTTTCCCAGTTTTCTCCTGGATGAAAAAATTCCTGGGTTTTTCCTGGATCTCCTGGTTGTCCCAAGTCATATACACCCTGGTAAGGTTTTTACCAGATGGCAGCAACAGTCCCAAAAATTTTGGATGGCACCTCGTACTTACACAGCTCGGTTGCTGTCACCAACATCCATTACAAAAAAAGGTTCTTGAAGTCCTGTCTAGAGGCAGCACCTTACAGAGGCACTGTTTCTGATTCCAATTGGCTGAAAGGCCTATATCATGCCTGCCAAAGTATGGCCTGTGAGTCATTCCCCTTCGATGAGTGCTCCCCCTTCAACACAACACGCACGGTGTTATCACGGCCTGTCCACAGCCTTTGGTTCATCTGTTTATCAGCTGTCGAGTGGGGCAGCATCTCTCTCACTGTTTACTCAAATTGTACACTGTCATACCTCCACTCGCCGTCCAACTTCAAAAAAGCATCGCTGTTTTGTTAGTCAGCTTCCTCTTAGAGGTTTTTTTTTCAGCTTTATTCCTCTTAATACTCCACTACTTTTCAGGTCATCATTTTGGTTATTCTGTAGCTATTATCCTGGTCATTACTGTGACTGTATTTCTACTATGGTTCTTATGAATGTCGAAAACAAAGAACATGGAAAACACATTTACAATGATGAGTGGGAGATTAAGTACTTTTTTGTAAATAATTACAACGAAAAACCCCAATGATTAATACGTAAAAAATGCTTTAGTCAAAACAAAGGTAACATAATCTTTCTCGGCATTTCTCTTTGCTCCACAAAGCCGACACATAGGTGTTACTCTTGTGACAAACAATGTGCTTCAGTTGACAAGTTAAAAAAAAAAAAAAAAAAAAGGAGTTGTCCGAACCATAAAGTCTTAGAGAAAAGATTTTAACTGCATTGTGTACAGTATGCTTCAAATTATCCAAAGCTCAGAAATGCTTCAGTAATGGCTTACTTGTGAAAGAATGTGCAACAGAAATGGCAAAAGCATTTCCTTTTATTGTGCCACATATTCATTGGCAAGTATTAGTTCCTTTCTGGCTGTCCATATTTTGACTACATGATATGTCACATCCTAAAGCCTCGAAATGGGCTACCTGTTCATTCAGTTTACTACTGAGGACTATCTTTGTTGTACAATGTAAAAATTACAAATGAAGTTTCTGCATATGGACTCAATCCCATAACCCTGGGATTACCATTCTGTACTCTTTTATGCTGCATCAACTGCTGTCTGGAAACTACACTAACATTAATGGGACACGTCTGGCCCACCTCACACAGAAAGTTTTAGTTTTTCTAAATGCTTGGCCATTGGCAGCTACTACTCCTGTCACTTTCATTTCTAGCCGAGCACTGCACATACCAGAATAAATTTGGATGAGATCTGTGACGACAAGTAAGTGCAGCTGCCTCCTTAGTGCAGTATGGAAGACAGAGAGAATATGAAGAGTGTTCACAGATGCATGCATGGAGTTCTACTTACAAGGAGAGGCATCCAGGGTGGGATCGACTTTATGGAACTAAATGTAGGGTGATATAGGTTAAGATCCCAGGTATCATACCCTGCAATCATTCACCCTGGTGAGTTCTTGTTTGCAAGTAATTGACGAAGAAAGTACCAGAATTTTGTGTGATGCTCAAAAATGTTAAGAAGTTCTGATAACACAGTTTGGTTGCTGGTTGTGTGGTGTAATGGACAGTATAGTAGCCTCACAGGCAGGAGGTTGTGGGTTTGAATCTTGCCAGGTGTAGTAAATCTTTTTTATTTTCAAATCTTTACTGAAATGACTTTGATCATAATTTTTATTCAGTTAATTGATGTAAATGTATTTTTTTTAATTTCCATTCCTTTATCACATTATTTTAATCACCATAAGAACTTTTCATTTATTTCATTTTTTTCTTTATACTATTTTTTTTCCAATTGGAAATTTGTGTGAATATGAATTCAATTATGCTTATCTATTATGATATTAAATTATCTGACAATTCTAACCTATCAGTTAAAAAATGAAAGACCAAATAATCTATTTATACTGACTGTGCAGTGGTGTGAAAAATGTAGTTTTCGTTAACAGCTGGGCAATTTTTTTTGCATGGTAATCATCACACAAACATTTAAAACATAACCTAAATACCTACTGCACTATAGACAAAATACAGCAGACGAAGATTTAAAAGAAAGATGGATTTATAATTACAATGAAATTCAAACAAAATGCAAAAAAAGATCTAACGAACGCATTAATGTGGAGGACAAAACAGTGTGGTAAAACAAAAGAAATTAAATTTAAACAAACACACAAAATTAATGAAAACCTCACAAACAAAGGTTTCAAGTGGAAAAAGATTGACAGGAAAAAAATTAGAGCAAATGAAGAAGTTGATATTATGATTAAAATGATGAGACAAAGGAATGAAATGAAAAAATGACATTTAAATCAGTTGATTAAATAAAATCATGATCAAAGTCATTTTGATAAAAATTTAAAAATAAAAAAGATTTACTGCCCCAGGCGAGATTCAAACACATAACCTCCTGCCTGTGAGGCTACTACCCTGTCCATTACACCTCACAACCATGGGTGGTCAGGCAGTGTGAGAGTGATTTTTTGGTGTGGAAGTGTTGACAGCTGCCAAAATGCAGATACTGTACGCAGTTAGTGGATTTAATATAGACAGAGGTGTGGATGGAACCGCGAGGTGGACGTCAATGTCCAGAAAGTTGGCACTTCTGGTTGAGGAAGACCAGAGGAAGCAGATAGAAGAGAAGTTGTTGAAGTTGGAAGGGAATGAGAATAGGGTGTCTTGGTCCTCAAGCTAGATCTTGAAGATATCGTCAATGAGCCCTCACCAGACAAGGGGTTTGGGGTTTCGGGAAGCTAGGAAAATTTCCTTTAGATAGCCCACAACAAGGTTAACTTGTAGTTTGCCAGGCAAGTGCCCATCGTTGTGCCATGGATTTGTTAATATATCTTCCCCTCAAAGTAGTTGTGTGTCATGAAGTAGTTGGTATATTCTCAATGGCATCCCGCACACCTAACTTCTACATGCCCCCCAAAATCCATAAATCCAACAATCCTTGATGCCCCATTGTGGCTGGTTATTGTGCTTCTAGCAACAGATTTCCCCTCTTGTTGGCCAACACCTCCAATTAATTGTGTGAAACCTAGTCTCTCACAAAAGATAATAACCACTTCCTTCACTGACTGTTCATCACCCCTACCTCTTTATCTCCTGGAACCCTACCCAT
This sequence comes from Schistocerca cancellata, assembly GCF_023864275.1. NCBI lineage: Eukaryota > Metazoa > Arthropoda > Insecta > Orthoptera > Acrididae > Schistocerca > Schistocerca cancellata. Next base: position 118,686,917 of record NC_064629.1, on the reverse strand, counting down.
CACAGTTAATGCCACCTCCCAATTCACCAACATTCCTCATGCCCATGCCTCGCTGTAATCAAACACTACCTCTCTTAACATCTTTCAGACTCAAAACCCATACTCCTTACCAATACTACTACTTCTCCTTTGAGAGGAAGATGTATGAACAAATCCACATAATGGCTATGAGTACACACACTGTGGGCTATCTAGAGGAAACCTTCCTACCCACCCAAAATCCCAAACCCCTTACCTGGTGAGTGTTCACAGTTGAAATCTTCATGATCTGAACTCAGAGCAAAGATGCCCTATCCTCAATCCTCCTCAGCCTCAATAATTTCTCACTTATCTGCTTCACCCAGTCCTCCTCAACCCAATGTGCAACCTTCATGAGCGTTGACCACCTCCTCTCTGATGGCTTCATCTACACTTATGTCTGTTATTAAACCCATTATCCACAAACAGCACCTGATTTTGACAGTTGTCTTGCCTTTCACACTAAAAGATCCCTCCCATACAGTCTGACCACATGTAGACCTGTAGTGACAAGCACTCCATTGCCAGTATGCTGGCATTCTTATAAAGGCCTTCACAAACAGGTGCCATCCCCCAAACTTTGTATGTAAACAGATTTTCCATGCCCTATCGTCACATACCCCTAACCCCTCCCCCACCATCCACAAGAATCAGTTACAAGGGAGCTGCCCCCTCTTCACCCAGTGTCACCCTGGACAGGAACAAATGAACTATATCCTTCACCAGGGCTTTGATTGTCTATCATCATTCCCTGAAATGAGGGACATCTTCCTCTAGAGCCTTCACACCCTCACTCAAGTGGTGTTCCATCGCCCACCCAACCTACACAGCATCCTAGTCCACCTCTATGCCATGCCAACTTCCAACCCCTTGCCACGGGAATTGTATCACTGTGGAAGACACAGTGCAAGGCCTTCTCAATCCATCCACCCCGCACTTCCTATCCCAGTCCAGCCCAGCCACAGGCTTATCTCCCATAACTTTCCTAGCATCAAGTTCTGTTAACACACTGTCCACATACTCTCCACCCAAAAGTTTCTTCTTCCCATGTCCTGTCACTATCTCTCAATTCATGTCTCTTCACTTTCATCGGGCGTTGTTCCCCAACAGCTCTGAGACCTATGCATCACGTACCTAGTCTGTGCACTTGCCACTCCTCCCTCTCGCATTCCTAGCCAGAAAACTGGCTGCCTTCCTCTGGGCCACTAGCTACCCACCTCAAGTCCCCCTTCCTGTGTCCCGGTTAATGCCAGATATTCACTGTATTTCAAACATTTCATAATTGTGCAATGAATATATGTAAAGATATACTATTAAATGGGGTGAAGTTGACCCCTGGGGTAAAGTTGACTGCAAAGTAAAAAAAAAAGTATGATGTTTAAAAACTGCACATTGGTGATGAAAATTCTTTTATTTTAGTTATTACATTCACTGTCAAAAGTTCTTAATTTGTGGTAATGGCTAACATGTACAGTATTCTGAACCTGTATCAGAATGCTAATCTTTTCAGGAGGACTGTTTTTTTTTTCTCTAATTTTTTTAATGAGTTTTTATCTGTGTGACTGGCATAAAACAACCCAAGCAACTAAGTCATGTGTCATGCACTGATCCTTCATGATGGTAACTAGAGCAATAGTAAATTTTATTATATTTACTTATTTATGGACACACAAATAAAACTTTATAAATTCTTGGTGGAACTGGGGTGAAGCTGAACGTATTCTCTCCAGCAGTTACTTTATGACAAACATCTGTCAATGTGGCAACACTGTGACCTAATGAACACAGCAACAAAGTGACAGTGGACGCAGCAACAATTGTCTATTAACAGTATAGTGGTGGAATGAGGAAGTCACAGTTGCAAGTGTGTATCTGTTAAGTTAGGAATTTTGTCACGTAGAGCGGTTTGTTATAATGTATAGTTGAGATTGTTAAGGGTAGTCAGTGTGAAAATGCAACGTAAGTACACTCGTGGGTGAATTTAAGAAATATAGCCTGGGTGTTTTAGAACTGTCTCATATAAATTTTAAATGGAAAAATAAGCATTAACAAGGCTACCTGAGTATCTAAAATTCCCAAAGGAACACTGACAAAAAGTATTCATGGCTGTTATGGTAAAACACTAGGTGATCAGCCAGTTTTTAGGGCTAAAGAAGAAGAATGTGTGTTTCTCTGGAATTTCACAAATCAAAATTGTGATCACATTTTTTAGTCCTTAAATTTTCTTGACATGTTCCACTGGAATTAGTATTAAAATTTAAATATTATACCAGAATCATTTTCTGTCATTCATAAAGCTCCAGAATAAATAAAGTTACCCCAGAGTCAGGAATAACTGACAATTACCACATAACAGATAATCAGTAACTTCACCCGCAAGGTGGAGTGAAATTGGCTGGCCTTTTTTCCATCTGTTACAGCAAAAGATAATAAACACCAAACATTTTATCAATACAGCTCAATACCCATGCTCTGAAAGAAAAACCAGTACATTAATTTTACTTGTTTCAGAAATATTTGAAGTCCAAAATTGGTCAACTTCACTCCATGTGACAGTAACGAAATTCTTTCATGCTAAACTTGTAGTAGATGAAAAGTTCTCTCCCATTCATGGAATGGCCCCATTGTGGTAGGTGTCAGTGTTTACTTTTGACTGTCCCTCATGCCTTGTTTTTAACATCACAGTGGCATCCAAAAATTTCACTGCTTTAATAAAGTTTATAACAAGTTTCCCAAGCCTAAAAAGAAGGTGTTCTCCATGTTTAGAAGATTGTACCTCCATTTATTGCTTAAGAACACAAAAATAATATTGCCTACCCACTTTCCAACCTCACAATCAACAACAGTAAAGCAAAGGTCTTTATTTGATCCCTAATAGCAATACTGAAGGGCTTACCTTTCTATCTATGACGACATGATGATATAATTCACAGCAGTGTTTGTATAAATATCCACACCACACACAGTCACCTTAATAATTGAAAATTCAGTACATAATGCTTTAAATTTCAGATTTAGTTTTTCTCAGTCACTGTATTTTCACCCTGTAACATATACACCATCTGATCAAAAGTATCTGGACACCTCTTTCTGATGTAGAATTCACCAATAAATATCAGGAAAGTCAGACCAACCAGTAAAAGAGGAGGTGGAAGTATTGTGTTGTCAGTAGAGAAGCAGCAACACCAGAATGAGTCAGTCATGAGAGCTCAGTGACTTCAAATGTGGACTATTCACTGGCTGTCACCTGAGTAACAAATCCATTTGGTACATTTCAACCCTTATAAAGCTGCCCAAGTTGACTTTTGGATCCCTGGGAGAAGTTAGATCACTAATTTCCCTTCAGACCCCAGTGATCAACATTGCTACCTATCTTTGGTTTCACCTCTTGAGGAAGAATGGGCCGCCATAACTTCACAGACACCCAGGCAACTTCTATCAAAGGTCAAGCTGTCATCAACAGGAAGGGTGGACAAACCTCATATTGATGTCCTCTAATAGATGTTCTGAAACTTTTGATCAGATAGTGTACAGTAGAGAAACTACTGATTTGTAACATTCAATACCTTCAGTCAATCTGCTCTAAAAGATTTTTTAACATCCTACTGGTGCAATGACAGGTATTTTAGCTATGCATGCTCACTTTGCTTGCACAACAGTCCTAATTCATTCGCATCTCAGTATTTTGCACACCTAATTTCTTCTAGCTGTCTCTCAGTTTCAATTCAGAATAGAAATAATCTCAACTTATCAACATACAATCATCCAGCTGTTACAAGGGTGGTTATAATTAAACTTTTGCTACCTGAGCCAGTGTATGTGGAAAAATATTTACTTTACGTGAACCCAACTTTATAGGAATGACGTTCAGACTGTGCGCTGCAGTATTTGTGTTGTTAGTAGTGTTAATGTCATGACTTGCCATTAGGCGTCAGTACTGGTACAGTGACACAGGGTTGACACACAAGCATCAGTGTGCATTACAGCTGCAGTCAGTCAACACGTGGGTCTGGACAAGGGGAGCAGGGCTTTACTCATAAAGCTGTTTCATCAAAGCAATAGCAATAGTGCTGCTGCTCTTCACAATCATTGATACAGTAAGGGAATAATGAGCAGTCTTCTCACTGCACCAGAGTTGAAAGAATATGATTCCAAAGTTTGAATTAACTGGCAATTTGGGAATTACTACTGGGAGAGTCCAATGGCCAACTGTGCCACAAATTGTTGAAGAAGTTACTGTTGAAATGGCTGAGGATGCTGGATGAAATGTGCAATCTTCAAGCAGTGTCACGACAGCTGAACATTCCATCGTCCACCCACCTGTACAAACGCCCAGGCTGTCGTGGATGTAGATGACCAACATCTATGTAGCTGGAATGCAAACTTGGCATGTAATTAACAAATGTTACCATCTCACATGGAAAATAAAATGTATTTCTTTCTACGATTCATTCATTATTTCTCTTCCTTATGTCCTTACAAGTGCTTCCACTGTTTCATTATTCTACAATCACTCATTTTTCATGGGGCCCTCTCAAGTAGTGAAAGTTAATTATAACTTCCCTGTATATTTACTGAGATGCTGTTAATATTCTGCTCTGGGAGCCTCTAGCCTGTGCTGAACTCTAAGTGGCTGTTTTACAATTCTGAATTGTTTGAGCATAATTTATTCTCAGCAATTTTAAGTAACCCGTTTAGACTTGTACCTTTACTGATATTGTAGTAGCTTCATAGTACAGTATTTCTTTTTGGTCCTTGGTCCACAACTTTACCAGTAATAATTCAAAACAGCACTGCCAACTTCTTCAAATTTAGTGCAATGTACATTACCTTTCATTTTACTTTATGCATACTATTTCACAAATGTGAGCCTGCACCTAATTTTCAGCTGTCATCCTAATGGCTTGGAAGCATTCATTCAAGTAAGTTACAAATACAAATAATGGTAGTTTTTCCCACAGATTTTGGATTGTCCTTTGGCAACCTACACAGACTCAGTACTGTTTATTATTATGCACCTAATGATAGTGTCCTTTTCTATCCATCATGACAGTTCATAGTTTTTATCAGTTCTCTTTCTTCCCATATAAATTTATTCAAACTTTAAATCTTACTTTCAATCTGTGTAAAAAAATCTGTCAAACTGAAGATTATACAAAATTTGTTATTCGTTTTACACTTTTAATGAAATCAGATTGTTCTAACAGCATTTATACAATCTGTTTTGACTGTAAGGTTATGTGGTTTCAGCATACTGACCTCAGCTAATTTATGTCTCTTGAGGGCAGAGTGCTCTGCTTCTAAATGCCACCGTCTGCTCTGACCAGTAGTTCATGTGATGATTTTATCAAAGCATCATGCGGCACTGATAACATGATAAATTAACTCTCTCAATATTTCAGATATCCTTATACATTTTACTCATAATTCTTTAATTTTTAATGTTTACTGAAGAGTCAAACTACCTTCTCTTCTGTTTCTGTACACAATTTACCTTATTTGATTACTAACGTCTTCATAGAGCTCTATTTTCTATTCTACCTTCCCATACAATGTGTGTGTGTGTGTGTGTGTGTGTGTGTGTGTGTGTGTGTGTAAAAGAAGGGGTAGGAAGAAGGAATGTTATATGATACAGGGAGGTGTGATGTGGAGGGAAAGGGGGTGAAAGTCTGATATGAGAATGAAGAAGAAGAGATTGGATTGATGAGGTTAAAGGGACCAAACTACAAGGTTATTGATCCCTTCATTGTAAGTGCCTAAAGATGGGAACAGTCTTCAGAGAGGAAGAACACAGAAGACAAATTCTGATAAACCTGAATGCAAGTAACAATCAATAAAATCAAGAGAGAGAAACAAGTAGAAAGTGAGAGCGGGGTGAGAAGGAGTAAGGTGGTGGGCAAGCTGTTCCGCCCAGAAAGCAGCTGGTGGCCCCTGGTACATGTTATGTGGTGGGAGATCCATCCTCTGTATGTGACCACTGTTTCCTCACCCTCTGTTACGACCAGAAAACAACCAATGTGGGTAAGTTGATAAAATCTCAGGAAAGAGAACAACCACAATGAGACATTAAAACACCAAATATAGAAGACTAAGAAGAATACAAGAGGTGGGAATGGCAGGAGCTAAGATGGACCACTGAGCAAGGGTGACCATGAGCCCCTTGGGTCAGAACAGGCAATGAGTCCAAAGTGGCCTACCTCACAGAAAGGAGAGGAAACTGTATTCGTGAGTAAAATATAAAAGCAGACCAGATGCTTTGGCATCATCTGGCAACAAGTTAGCATTATAAAAAGCCAACAGAATGGTGGGTTCCCTGTGAGAAGCATGAAGGTAAGATTCTCACATGGCTGTGGTACCATTTATTGCTCACAGTTAGTTTGGAGAAACAAGAGCATACCATTCTGTGTTCCAAGTCTCCAACAACTGACAGCATAGAGTCAACCAAAGATCCGGTTCCAGTACCAAATCTCCAAAGTTGGCATCTGGGTAGCCAATGGGACAGCACATTTGTTCCCTGGGATCCCAATGTGACTAGAGGTCCAGATGAAGATGGCTGACTATCCAGCTTTGTCCAGATCACAATGGAGATTCTGGACAGTCACAACCATTGGATGTCGAGGGTAGCGCTGGTTGATAGCCTGAAGACTACTCGGAGAGTCACTGCTGATTAAGAACATCTTGCTGGTTAAGAACATCTTGCTGGTGCCAGATGAACATGACTAAGGGCTTGACTGATAGCCACCAATTCAGCAGTCAGCACACAACACACTACATCTGTTTCGCAGGGAGTGTAGTTCACTGCCCATGCATATGTGTAGGCAAAACCAGTTCATCCGTTTACCATTGAGCCATCAGTGTATAGCACTTCCGAACTCGGAAAAGCACAAAGGATGGCCAGGAACAGGCAGCAAAAAACCATGATATTAACAGTCTTTCAGTCCAAGGACTAGGTTGACACAGATCTGAGGATGGGGTACACACCATTCAGAGATACTGTATGCGAACTAGTATTGTGACTCCAGCCCTGGGCCTATGCTGTGTGAGGTGGAAACTGCGACCAGGAAAAAGAATATGGCAGTTCAGATGCCTAGGGGGGCAGCAAATGTGTAACACATTTTTGGGCAGCAGTTGTTGGTAGTGCCTGATCTGTAGCGGACGAACACCAACCTCTGCAGGCTGTTCACAGGGCTAGTCCAAACGGCACCTGTCATACATCAGACCCCACAATGGTGTATCGGGTCCAGCATCCGCAACACCGAAGGCGATTGTGAGCCATATCCCACATTCCCATAATCAAGGCAGGACAGGATCAGAGCTTTGTAAAGCTGCAGATCTCGCACCCCAGCTCGTGTTACTGAGGCAGTGAAGAAGTATTAAGGTTTGGCCAGCACTTTTGCTTATGTTGGCAAAGATGTGGAGGCCACGTCAAACAGGCATCGAAGACCAGCCACAAAGAGTGATTGAACTCCACCATACTGAGTTATTAATTGTCGTGGTGAAGGTTTGGTTGTGGATCAACAGTGCAATGGCGACAGAAATGCATCACACGTGTCTTGGCGACTGAAAACCAAAAGCGATGGATGAGAGCCCAATGGGCACACTCAATGCAGGACCCTGTGGCACACCATCCCCTCGTACATTGGGGCTGGGGGAAGGGGTGGGGGGTTGGAGAGAGGACTGTGGGAAACGTCAACTTGAACCCAGGAAGTAAAGTGTGATAACAAGTTTCAGATAAAAACCAGGAGTGGGCCCCGGCGACCCTACTCGTGTACGGTTTGCTGATGCCATGTAGTGTCGTAAACCTTTTGTAAGTCAAAGGAGACATCAAGAAGGTGTTGTAAGCAGGCAAAAACAATCCAAATTGTCAGCTGTAAAACAGCCTTTGTGAAAAATGCCCTGGGATGGAGTCAAAAGGACCTGTGAGTCAAGGTACCAACACAGCTGTGGGCTCACCTTAAGTTCGAAGCAACTTGCACAGAACATTAGTGAGACTTGGGTGATTTCGAAGCCCACACAGGCTTGTCTGCCCTAGTTTCAGGTACAGAGGAAGAACAGAAAACTCTAGCACCACCAACCTGTGGCACCTTCAGCCACTGGCTGGTATCTGGTAGTAGATTAGCAGAATCCTGAGTGTGGAGTACCCTGAGGGACCTCTTCCGAGGACTGACATCCTCAGTGGGTGAGGAGTCGACGCTTCTAAAGTGCGTGAAGGAGTAGGAAGTAGAACAAGAGTCCCCAACCACCACGGGAGCAGATGTAGTCAAGAGGTCCCAAGGACCCAATGTAGGATGTACAAAGAGTGAGGGTATTGCTGCCAGAGAGGATGACGTCATAGGTGTAGCAGAGGTCATTGTCATGCATGCAGAATGCAAACTATCACGTTTCTTCTTAGCCTCTTGAACTTGTCATTGGTCTGTAAAACAAGATCGTGGTGGAAGATAATACCATGTATCATACTGAGAATGTTATTGGGGTGCGGGGGTGGGAGAGGGATGGATGATAATAACAGGAATGTCATCCAGCTTCTCACAGGTCAGCAGCACTTGTGACTAGGCTATGGAGGTCATTTTAATCAGAACTGAAAGATTGCTGGAGCCATGTGGCCACTAGTGGAAGAAACCTTAATTCGTTTCATATGCATGTCATCTGCCATGGTCACCAACTTTGAGTGCCACCCATTCTCATGAATGGCCTCCAATGATCTCATCATCAATGGAATGTTGAACTTAAATCTTCATCTTCTTAATGACCACAAAGATGTTGGAAACCAGAGAGAGACGGAGGGGGGGGGGGGGGGGGGGGAACGATACAAGATTAGCATATTCCCAATACCATCCCTCCAGGTCATTGGTGAATACAGACATGAAACAAACAATCACAAATAGTTGCATTCCTCTTTATACAATAAGCACTTATTTTTTATCTCCACTCTTCTCACAGTCCTGTAACGCCCCCCCCCCCCCCCCCCCGCCCCCTCCAGCCCCCAACCAACAACATAACTTGCCTGTATTATATTGCACCTACTGTTGCCATCTCCACACTTGTGCAAATGATCTGCTGCCTCCCTCCCTCCCACTTCCTTACTTCTCTTCCTTTCTCTGACAGCCCAACAACCTCTTATTAAGTTGATATTTGAAACATCACATAACGAAAGGAAGAAAACACAAACATCAGCAAAATAAATACAGCAATGTAAGTGCAATACGATATTTAAATGAATGCAATGTATGGGAGATATGTACCTCTTAAAATAAGAAACAGGCAGGAAAAGCAGTTCAAATAGTGGTAATTCATGCGGAAATTCATGCAAATGTAAGCTAGAAACAAATGAGGGTATGTAATTAGTAAATTAATTCCATTTCAGTACGTCATTAAAAATATTCTTTATAAGTTTTTGAAACGCTCATGTTAGAAAACATGCATTTTCCAAATTGCTGATGATGTTTTAACTAAATAAAATTGATGATACAGTGACAAAAAAGTTTGGGCGAGGCTGTATAAATGAACAATATTATAAATATATTACTGAAAGAACTTCAACACTCTAGTATGTATTTAAAAAAATGCTTAATGAAATCATGCAAATGTTATCAATGCCTAAGAAAAGGCATTTTCACAAATTCTATAGGGACTACAAGTAAGCAAGCAATAATTAGTTAATCATGGTGTTCATCAAACTGTATCATCTTACATGACAATATATCAATTTTAAAATATTAACACCTAGTTACCAACAAATTAAACAGATATATCCACATTTGCTTACAGAAAGTGAACTTTACCTCCCAGCGCTTGAAGCGAACACAAGGATGGAAGCTGACATCGTCAAACAGGCGAGGGTTCATAAATGACAGAGTCAGATCGGGCATCCCACTCAATTTTATGCAGCAGTCAATCTGGAACAAACAATAGGAGGGAAACAGCAAATTAGTTTACATAATTAACAACACAAAATGTTAATACTGAAAGAAAGAATTATAAAATGATCACAATGTGAATAACTGAATAATATTAGGACAAACACTATCTTTTATATTTGAGCCCTTACACATATTATTAGAACAGATGTGTTGCAATGCAATTGAACTTAAAAACTCACACGGATTTTGGATAAAATTTTGCACAAATTATGTTTACTTGAAAGAAAGATATCAGCATTTATTCCTGGGAATACATACAGATCAGAATTTTGCATCAATGGAGCATTTCATTAAATATGTCTCTCCCCCTCCCTTTAGGTGAACAACTGTTCATTCTGCAGTTACAGTGCTGCTATGTATGGTGCAGGTGGAGGGTGTTGTGAATATGTTTGGTATAGGGTTCTATGTTATCAAACTAATAACTAGGCAGAGAATTAGTAGGCAGTATGCTGCTTGGTATATTATTTTTGTATATAAGCTTATTTAAGCTTTATTGCCTTCATCAGTACATCTGCAAACAATCACATTTATTTATATTTTGCATACTATATAATTTATAAAGGTTTTTGACATTGGATGTTTTACTTGAAGGAGACGGACATATGTCAACTTCGAGTAAATTGTTACTGCTCTGAAGGAGAATCAGTAGTACCATCAGACAGAATGACACAGACATGACCTGACAGTTTACTATCTGTTTTTGCCTGTGGCTGAAACTTCCCATTTGCTTTTTTTTGGATAGAAAGGCTTTGTAGGAACTACCACAACAGTGGTAATGGTGGTGATGGACAGTTTACCAGAACCTGCTTTTGAAGGTATTGTGAGATCCGCAATGTTAGCAATCATGGATTTTCCTGATTTTGTCATGAGAGGGGTGGGGGGCCATGGGTTCTGAAATAACTGCAGCTTCACAAGTTCACTGAAAAATGAGTTAGTAGTACTGACACTAGCAAACTCCATTTGTGTACAGATATGCTGTCAGAATAGGCCTTTTAACAGCTGAAGCAGAATACTGGTGTATGTGGGAGGCTGCATAGCCTTGTAGATCTATCTTGCCTCACCATATGGGATGTGCTTTGTTGGTTTACGCTCCTGTGTCTTACTTTCTTCAAGGTAGACGCTGCAGTCTCTGTTACAGAGAGAGAGGTCGCCAGAGCAATTTACACACTCTGAAGACGATGGACAAATGACACACCTTCGTGGGCAGTCTTACCACATTTGCTGTAAATGGTTTCTTCTTTACACCTTAGAGTGGTGTGCCCAAAGCACTACCACTTAACTGTTTGGACACCAGTGGTTTCTGCCTCATACCCCCATATTATTCATTTTGTTTTTAAGTATCAGTGCCTTTAGCATGAAATCACTGATGCTACTAATGGCCTGAATCAGGACTTAAGTGCTGAAGGCACTGGTACTTCAAAACCAACGTGTGTGTGTGTGTATGTATATGTATATATATATATATATATATATATATATATATATATATATATATATATATATATAGTGGTTTGTGGCAGAAAACCACAGGGGCTCAAAGGGTTAAAACAGAGCACTGGCTTGGGAACAGAGGGACAGAGTTTGAAGTGAAGGAATCCTACCTTGATATGCTTTGGGGTGGTACTGAAGGCAAGGATAAGTGAGTCGGATTTCATGAGCTCCCCATCCACCCATTCCATTACATGTCACATCTCAAAGATACCTTCTTGAGCCCACTTATCTTTCAGTTCTCTTTTGGGAATATCTAAGAGCTCTCTACAGGACAACATCTTTGCTGTAGTTCAAGGTGCTGTGGAGCTCTGTTTCATTGGTTTTATTACCCAGGGCATTTAGCTTTCCACAATTTCATTGCTTGCAATGTCCTCCAAATCTTTTTGAATGCAAAAAGGTTAAACTTTCTCAAAGCTGCCCCCTTTTCTTTTACATATTATAAACACATTCTGAGTATCAGCCTACATTTTCTTACTATAAACACAAGAACTCTTAGAATTTACTGAGTACGGAGGACTGGATAAACAAGACCTCTTGTGAGATTGGGTATTGAGACCCACCAGCAGTACACCCATTCCACTGGGGGGTTGATAACTTACAGTTTGAGAGTTTCACCTCAGTTTCATGAGCAGCTATGGAAATAAAGGTCCATCCAGATAGAGTCCCACTTCCCTAGGTAAGCCTCAGGTGCAACAGATTCCCCAGGTTTTGACCATCCACACAACCTGATTGTTTAAATCAACATCTGCACCACTGTGCCATATGGTGGGTGGTCACTGTAGCATGCCCAGAGATTATAGTTGCAGCGGACTAGCGGTGCTTGCCAGTTCCCAGCTCAGGACACCCAGGCTCTTCAAGCCAGTATCCAACAAACGAATGTGAAGTTCCTTTAGGGGCTTGCCATTTAGCAGCACAACCTGGGAGGCACCTGTGGATTACTGAATACCACGGAGAATGCAGTGAGCAGTACCTGCTCAGCTGGAGTGGGATCGACTGTCATTATTACTCTTTTGATGGAGTACGTCTTCAATTAGTGTCCATGAGCTGGAAAGACTGCCATGGTCTGTGCTATGACTTTGTACAGGTGGAAACTGGCAATGGTGTGCTCACAGCAAGTCCGACAACTTTGTCACCAGAAACCTGGATGTAACCAGCAGAGGCTCCTTGTTTAAGGTGGCTGCTGCCATTGGCAGTGGAAGTCAGATGGCTGGATTGTGCAGTTCCAGCAGTGCAAAAGTACCCTGAGAGACCAGCAGTGGCACTGGCTTTCCACAAGGCACACAAGAATACCTCCAACACTATCCCAAAAAGTGCCCTGTCACCAACAGGATGCATACGCATATCAGTGAGTGGAGGCACATGTGTGTGGCAGACCCTTACAAACCTTACAGCGTGAAGATAGCTCTGCACAGTATGGCTACTCCCCAGTTGTCATCTGGCACCAAACTCACCACACTGTAGGTAATCTATCCATTGCTACAATCTGCTGCAGCCAACAATAACCTCAATCACTGACACCAACTGCAACTGACTCTGGAGGTAGTGATTTTTCTCAAATTTAGGTATTTAGTGTACACACACAACATGGTGGCACACAAAAACCCCAGTCAGAATTGTACAGGTCACCCTTCTGAAGCTCAACTGTCACACTAATGGCTAGCACAAGGTGTGGCAAAACCCTAGTTGTGTGATATCGCTAACTATTTCATTCTGTCTAGCAATGGGAGTGTTCTCTCTACATCAGAGCAGCTATCTATAATTCAATTTCTCAAAAGTGTACGTAACAATGAAACTCGTGGAATGCACCTGGAACTGATGAAAAAAAATTGAAAAAAATTTTTTGTTGAAAGATTTCTTTGTCTCAGTCACTCTTAAACTCTTCTGAGTGTTTGAAATCAGCAGAGTCACACTTTTCTAACCCTGGTTCATTATTTTGAAGTCTGGTGCACCCCAGTATGGATTCTGAATAGCTTGGTCGCACATGACAATTCCCGATTCTCTACTCCAAGTTTGGATGATCAACCACACAGTGTGAGACTGACTGTGACAATGCTTTTGCTTTGTGGATTTGTCTCACCATGAGAAAGTGTCACTATGTTCAGAGCAGTGGTTCATCAGCCACTCAGAACTAGACTGATGTGACAGGTGCCTGTTGGCAACTTAATATTCTTATGACAAATACCATTTAGCATCTTGAGATAGGATGCCCATGCTCATCTGGCCGAGTACTGTTTCATGCAACTCTCCATGCTAGCCTATCCTGAGGAAGTCACTTCATCTCTGCATGAATATTGCAACTTACATACATCTGAATTTGTTTTCTGCAGTCACTTTATTTCCCTCTGCAATTTTTACCTCCTGCACTTCCTTCATTGCCAAACTGATGATTACTTGATACTCGGGATATTGTATCAACCATTCCTCCTCCTAGTTATGCCATGCCATTTTTCTCTCTCCAATGCAATTCAGTACATTCTCATTAGTTATTTGATCTACCAATGTAATCTTCAAAATTCTTCTGTAGCACTACATTGTGGCAGTTTCCACTGTCCACATTTCACTCCCATACAAGTCTACACTTCAAAAAAACTCAGAAAAGACTTCCTATAAATTTATATTCACTGTTAACAAATTTCTAAATAAATTGGAGGGTTCAGAATGGAAAAACAACAATATGGAAAGGATAGATTGCTACTCCCCCCCATGAACCATGGACCTTGCCGTTGGTGGGGAGGCTTGCGTGCTTCAGCGATACAGATGGCCGTACCGTAGGTACAACCACAACGGAGGGGTATCTGTTGAGAGGCCAGACAAATGTGTGGTTCCTGAAGAGGGGCAGCAGCCTTTTCAGTAGTTGCAAGGGCAACAGTCTGGATGTCACAATAACCAATACGGCATTGCTGTGCTGGTACTGCGAACGGCTGAAAGCAAGGGGAAACTACGGCCGTAATTTTTCCCGAGGGCATGCAGCTTTACTGTATGATTAAATGATGATGGCGTCCTCTTGGGTAAAATATTCCGGAGGTAAAATAGTCCCCCATTCCGATCTCCGGGCGGGGACTACTCAAGAGGATGTCGTTATCAGGAGAAAGAAAACTGGCATCCTACGGATCGGAGCGTGGAATGTCAGATCCCTTAATCGGCCAGGTAGGTTAGAAAATTTAAAAAGGGAAATGGATAGGTTAAAGTTAGATATAGTGGGAATTAGTTAAGTTCGGTGGCAGGAGGAACAAGACTTCTGGTCAGGTGACTACAGGGTTATAAACACAAGTCAAATAGGGGTAATGCAGGAGTAGGTTTAATAATGAATAGGAAAATAGGAATGCGGGTAAGCTACTACAAACAGCATAGTGAACGCATTATTGTGGCCAAGATAGACACGAAGCCCACGCCTACTACAGTAGTACAAGTTTATATGCCAACTAGCTCTGCAGATGACGAAGAAATTGAAGAAATGTATGATGATATAAAAGAAATTATTCAGATAGTGAAGGGAGACGAAAATTTAATAGTCATGGGTGACTGGAATTCAAGTGTAGGAAAAGGGAGAGAAGGAGACATAGTAGGTGAATATGGATTGGGGCTAAGAAATGAAAGAGGAAGCCACCTGGTAGAATTTTGCACAGAGCACAACTTAATTATAGCTAACACTTGGTTTAAGAATCATGATAGAAGGTTGTATACATGGAAGAACCCTGGAGATACTAAAAGGTATCAGATAGATTATATAATGGTAAGACAGAGATTTAGGAACCAGGTTTTAAATTGTAAGACATTTCCAGGGGCAGATGTGGACTCTGACCACAATCTATTGGTAATGACCTGTAGATTAAAACTGAAGAAACTGCAAAAAGGTGGGAATTTAAGGAGATGGGACCTGGATAAACTGAAAGAACCAGAGGTTGTACAGAGTTTTAGGGAGAGCATAAGGGAACAATTGACAGGAATGGGGGAAAGAAGTACAGTAGAAGAAGAATGGGTAGCTTCGAGGGATGAAGTAGTGAAGGCAGCAGAGGATCAAGTAGGTAAAAAGACCAGGGCTCTTAGAAATCCTTGGGTAACAGAAGAAATATTGAATTTAATTGATGAAAGGAGAAAATATAAAAATGCAGTTAATGAAGCAGGCAAAAAGGAATACAAACGTCTCAAAAATGAGATCGACAGGATGTGCAAAATGGCTAAGCAGGGATGGTTAGAGGACAAATGTAAGGATGTAGAGGCTTGTCTCACTAGGGTTAAGATAGATACTGCCTACAGGAAAATTAAAGAGACCTTTGGAGATAAGAGAACCACTTGTATGAACATCAAGAGCTCAGATGGAAACCCAGTTCTAAGCAAGGAAGGGAAAGCAGAAAGGTGGAAGGAGTATATAGAGGGTCTATACAAGGGCGGTGTACTTGAGGAAAATATTATGGAAATGGAAGAGGATGTAGATGTAGATGAAATGGGAGATACGATACTGCATGAAGAGTTTGACAGAGCACTGAAAGACCTGAGTCGAAACAAAGCCCCCGGAGTAGACAACATTCCATTGGAACTACTGACGGCCTTGGGAGAGCCAGTCCTGACAAAACTCTACCATCTGGTGAGCAAGATGTATGAAACAGGCGAAATACCCTCAGACTTCAAGAAGAATATAATAATTCCAATCCCAAAGAAAGCAGGTGTTGACAGATGTGAAAATTACCGAACAATCAGTTTAATAAGCCACAGCTGCAAAATACTAACACGAATTCTTTACAGACGAATGGAAAAACTAGTAGAAGCCGACCTCGGGGAAGATCAGTTTGGATTCCGTAGAAATACTGGAACACGTGAGGCAATACTGACCTTACGACTTATCTTAGAAGAAAGATTAAGGAAAGGCAAACCTACGTTTCTAGCATTTGTAGACTTAGAGAAAGCTTTTGAAAATGTTGACTGGAATACTCTCTTTCAAATTCTAAAGGTGGCAGGGGTAAAATACAGGGAGCGAAAGGCTATTTACAATTTGTACAGAAACCAGATGGCAGTTATAAGAGTCGAGGGACATGAAAGGGAAGCAGTGTTTGGGAAGGGAGTAAGACAGGGTTGTAGCTTCTCCCCGATGTTATTCAATCTGTATATTGAGCAAGCAGTAAAGGAAACAAAAGAAAAATTCGGAGTAGGTATTAAAATCCATGGAGAAGAAATAAAAACCTTGAGGTTTGCTGATGACATTGTAATTCTGTCAGAGACAGCAAAGGACCTGGAAGAGCAGTTGAACGGAATGGACAGTGTCTTGAAAGGAGGATATAAGATGAACATCAACAAAAGCAAAACGAGGATAATGGAATGTAGTTGAAATCGTTATAGGTATAGAAAGCTGGCTTTCGGGTGATGCTGAGGAATTAGATTAGGAAATGAGACACTTAAAGTAGTAAAGGAGTTTTGCTATTTGGGGAGCAAAATAACTGATGATGGTCGAAGTAGAGAGGATATAAAATGCAGACTGGCAATGGCAAGGAAAGCGTTTCTGAAGAAGAGAAATTCGTTAAAATCGATTATAGATTTAAGCGTCAGGAAGTCATTTCTGAAAGTATTTGTATGGAGTGTAGCCATGTATGGAAGTGAAACATGGACGATAAATAGTTTGGACAAGAAGAGAATAGAAGCTTTTGAAATGTGGTGCTACAGAAGAATGCTGAAGATTAGATGGGTAGATCACATAACTAATGAGGAAGTATTGAATAGGATTGGGGAGAAGAGAAGTTTGTGGCACAACTTGACCAGAAGAAGGGATCGGTTGGTACGACATTTGTTGAGGCATCAAGGGATCACCAATTTAGTATTGGAGGGCAGCGTGGAGGGTAAAAATCGTAGGGGGAGACCAAGAGATGAATACACTAAGCAGATTCAGAAGGATGTAGGTTGCAGTAGGTACTGGGAGATGATGAAGCTTGCACAGGATAGAGTAGCATGAAGAGCTGCATCAAACCAGTCTCAGGACTGAAGACCACAACAACAACAACAACAACAACAACTGACATGTGGGAAGTAAGAAACCAGTCCAAGGACTGCAATAAGCATTTGTAGGGCTGTATAAGGTAGTGAAGGATAACAAAGTCCTCACTGAGGTACAGGGTAAATACAAGGAATTGAGCACGTCATAGGGCAAACTGAGAGCTCAACTGACACAAATCACTGACACTGTACCATAAATATTAATTTGTAGGAAATGAAGGTGGCTCAATGCAGGAGGGAAAATATTAAAAACAGTATTTGGGACAGCAGATAACAAAGGTATTTGGGAGCTGAATAACACAGTTAGGCAAGTGCAAACACTGGCATACACCACCAAAGCTATAGAAGATTGGCATACAGCACAATTGCCGAACTTTGAGCAAGATGTTCTGACCAGATCCAAGACGGTATGTGAGTTAAGCATGGGTTTACCCCAATACTCCCAGGATATGAAGGGAACAGGAATTTATGAGAAATACAAAAGCAACTGAGCTTACTATACAGTAAATGAGCAATAGCCAGTTTTTTATGAGCAATGGCACATAGACTCAATGATGCACGAATTGAAGATGGGTCACTGCAGAAGATAGTTTACCATAAGGCAAACAAACCATTAAGTTCAGTGTTACTGCCACCACAATTCTTAAAAGTGTTGCAACTAGTGGAGGAAGAATTTCCTGTAGAGCTACGGCATAAAGCAAAAGTGTCGGAGAAACACTTTGCAATGTTTTACCACATAGTAAATGTGAACAGAGCAAATGGACAGAGCACAGTTATATGTGTTAGTTCGACTACCAGTTGTAGGGATGACCACGCCGTATAGATATTACACAGTTCACCCTTATTCAGTAAGACGGACAGTTATGGGAAGAATGGTTCAAGTAAAGATGCGAGATATTTTAATTATGTTTGATCATGGATGAGCTCACTCTCTTATGTCTCTGTGTGACCTCAAGGAGCATTCGAGGAGAATATCATCATTTGTTAAGCCACAAAAACGCAGACTGATGCACTGACAGGCAACATGCAACTGTTTCAGGGGAAACAAAGACAATGGAATGATGGACAGAAATATTTGCATCACAGCCTCATTTTCAAAAGATAGGGACACATTGGATATACTTAGTCTTTGCACCAGGGTCATAATTATGAAATGCTATAGGGAGGGAAAACTTCAGGACACAGTATAGTTTGAGTTATGTGATAGTGGCATTTTGGTGAATGGCTCAACGTGTGAGATAGCTATGACAAACTTCTGCCTCTCAGCTAAACTCAAGGGTATGACTGTACTCCAATTTACTCTCTCTACTTTATATTGGCCAGAGAAAAGGCCTGCGGTACTGCCAACACAAAATCTAACTTATCTTACCAATACCCTGAATGCTGATCTCATACACTCCTTACACACACTGATAGTATCTCAGCAGGGCAAAATTTCCATGGAGCAAATGTTCCAACATATTCAACAATACTACAGGAGAACCAATGCTGAAATGTGGCAACTATAAACATTATGACCACTAGTTTTGCCTCATTACTGATAGTAATTTGCTTATTTTACTTTTTTATCAGATGTAGGAGTATTCATTATCCAGAATTAGCCACATATCAGAAACCTATCAAGTGGTTAACTAGCATAAACCAAGACATGAAATAATGGAATTGTAAATTAGTATAACTTTTGAGAGAAGGAAATAAGTATAATGGAACATAATCATGAAAGAGAGTTCAGCAAGCCAAAACTCTAGAATGATAATATAGAATTAGGAAACAATCCATGTAAGCCAGTTCCCAAGAACAACAAAGTTTTGCACCATGTACATTTACATAAGTAGATCTAAAAAATGTCATAGAGGGTAAGCAAAAGCAAAATTTGAGATGATTTTCTTTGAAACAGGGGAGGAATGTTACACTGCAGAATAATTTTACTGGGCAGGCTTAAAATTTTGTTAAGGTTCTGACAGGCGAGCTCGTAACAGATTAAGTTAGTGCGGGGCTGGTGTATCAATCACTATGTCAACATGGTGTACCACCAGTGCAACATACCACAGAATAGGGCAGACAGATATGCAAGCACCACTGTGCTACTCAACAGGGCACAGTGAGATAACACTATGTAACTTCACTGACCAAGTACGACTAAAAAAGTCAAACGTAGACAGAAAGAACCAAACTCAGCAATCCACAATCATCGTTGAAATTACCACAGCAAGGCAAGGAGCAATGACATGTCTCATGAACGGGGACAAATGTACTCCTACAACCAGAGCCACTATGTCATAGATGCAGGCTCAACCTGTGAAACAGAGATGCTTTTGGAGTTCAAGAACACATTTTGCTGTGTTGGCAGAACCAGAGAGAATGACAGTCTGATCAGTGAAACATGCTGATTGATATTCACCAGCCTGTTACTTGCTTGCTGACTTCAACACCAAGAAGCAGCCAACCTGATGCAAACCACAGGTGTGGTCTGCCCCTGCTGCCTAATGGCATATCATGGATGAATTAGAGGACTAATGAGCAGCCAACCCTGCCCACTGCTCAGTCATCACAGATTATCTGCAAGCTGCCATCTTCACATTGATCAGGTGACGTATATCCATGCTGCCCCTTCGTTGACTCTTGAGTATCTGCTGCAGTATTGGTCAATCCCTGGTGGATGACTTGGGGCCTAGTTTTGACGACAACTGGTGCCCTGGACCAAAGTAAGCAGTCTTAAACTGAATGCACAACAGGCTGTCTTTGAGACTGTTGAAGTGGTAGCTGCACTGGGTCACTGCAGTACATCTGGGTGGTCTGCACCTTCCTCATCCCACTACCATAACCAGTACAGCATGCTGCCATGGCACTGACCTGTGGAGGTGACATCATATCTCATTGATGAAGTATCAGCATTCCTTTGTAGTACATGCACCTGCAACCACCAGCCAAATACAGCACTGAAGACCACTATACCTTTGTAAACTGTGCTTGATCAACAGAAGCTATTACAGATAATGCTGAATCACTGACGTCTCTGGGCATACACAGGACCACTCACTCTCACTCTTTGCTCAACCTCTTGATAATGTGTACCCATCTCTGGGTCACTACAGTAGGAAAAAACTGTGTATTAATCATGGCTTTAGCTTCTGAAGTTGTTTAATCAATCCCCAAACAAATGGCATCTTATTGGCAATTTAAATTCTTAAATGGTGGTAACATACTTTGCTGAAGAGCAATCCTCACTTCCCCATTTCATCCACATAAAATTTATAGAAAATTATATTGCTGTAAGTTAATAATAGTATCAATATTGTAGTAATAAATTTAATATACATAAATGCACTATATCAGCATCTGGTGCAAAATCACTCAGAGATCCAACTGAAAATAGAAATTTGGTCTTTATATCATGCACAAGCAAGTAAAATAAATGATTTCATCTTTTCTTAAAGCAGATGAATGGCATACTTAGCTGCTTTATTGTTCCAATAGAGGATAAATATTTCAACAGGTGGAATTTCAAGTGAGAGAAAGCTGACTATGCGAGATCAGGTGAGTCAAAATTTACAATGAACATTTGATTAAATAATAAAAATTTTGTGACTTACATCAATACATTACTTATGGAATGAAAGAGACATTTTATTGTAAATCAGACTGTGATCACGAGACAGAGTTGTGTGGTTTACAATTATTCAAAATTAATAAAAAAATTACTTACATATCCCTGTATTTCTGCAAACACTGTAGAGCCAGCCTTGTCAATTATTGCATCCACTTCCTCCACCACATCAAAGTACGCTTCATTATTTGTGTACTTCACACCTGTTCTTCGCCATGGGATATTTGATAACTGACCGCTAGGCAACGTTGCACTCACACTGAAATTGAAGAAATGGATTATTAAGGTCTTTTCAACACAATCTAGCAGCAATAACTTAGAAATAGTAACAAACACTGCAGTGAATGAATGATGGGTCATGACAAAACCTATAAGGTAGAAGAATGACAGGCACAGACTAAAACGAGGAATGGAAATTAATTGCCTCCGAGTTTAAATATTGGTGTTCATTACTGACACTTTCAGTGTTCTGTCGTTCAGCTGTCAGAGTAAGGTTGCTCAGAATACAGCATCGATGTGTGAAGTCTCTATTTACTGAAACTTTTTAGTGCACTATATGGTGAGTGAATCAATTGCTTAATGAGATATCAAGAACATTTGTTACGAGTTAAAACTGGGGCAGTTAGCAGACTGCCAATAATCTGCCTATCAGAGTTTTGGAATTAACGTGCCAGTGGTGATAGCACAAATGGATTATCAGGAAAAGTCTGTTTCCATAAAACAGGCAAGAAGTATAGCTCACAAGGAAGAAGTGAGGCACTGAAAGAAAACAAGCAGGAAGGGAGAGCAAGATTGGCTGTATGGTCACAAAACAAGATACATTAATTTTTACAGGTGTAATCGAGTGAAGTATCGGTTCACTTGGCAGATGATTAAAGCTAGCAAATTCAACAACTCTTCCGATAAAATGATTTTAACAAATCTGGATTTACTTCATGGCACTGTTACATTCCAAAGTTTGGAATTCAGTAGGAGTACCAATATGCCTACTTCATTATTTACACAAGCTCAACCTCAATTTCTTCTGTACTCATACCATCACCACCAAGTTATTACAGTTAAATATTAACTGAAAGATGAGGAACAACAAGTGGTCACAGGGACAAACACAGCTTAAACAAACACAAACAAGTCAGATAGTATAGTAAATTAATGGAAATTCCATGATGAAAATTACAAATAAAAATTGAGGGTTAACAACAACTCAACTGCTTGTGATGAATGAGTGGTCCATAGGCCCTCCTAAAGCACAGAAAAATTGTATCAGTTTTTGGTTCTCTTTCAGCAACACCACAACATGAGTTGCTGAAGTCACAGAAGACTTACACAGTGAGACTGTGTGTGTGTGTGTGTGTGTGTGTGTGTGTGTGTGTGTGTGTGTGTCATAGCTAATATACACACAACACCATGGCTCACAACGGTAATTTTACACACACACACACACACACACACACACACACACACACACACACACACAGTTCAAGAGGTGAAGAGGTTGAAACAATGTAAGATGAAATAAGAGGAATTATGCAAAGAGGAGACAAAAATTTAACAGTGATGAGGAGGCTGGAATTTAATAATATGAAAAGGAAGAGGCATGGTAGGAGAAGATGGATTGAGAGATGGGAATGAAAGAGGGAGCAACCTGTTAAAATTTTTCACGAAACAAAATTTAATCATTGTAAAAATCTGGTTGACGAATCACGAAAGAAGGTTTAATATGTGGAAAAAACACTGGAAGGTTTCGTATGTATCATATAATGGTAACGCAGAGATTTTGAAATCAGTGTGTAAATTGCAAAACATTTCAAGGAGCAAATGTGAAATCAGAACATAATATATAGTTATGCACTGTGGATTAAAACCAAAGAAATTGCAGAAAAAAGAAAAAAAAATAAGTAGATGGGGCCTAGATGAGTTGAAATCACCAAACGTTGTTGATAGTTTCAAAAGTAGCATTAGGCAAAATTTCCTCAGATTTCACGAAAATCTAATAACACCAGTATCTAAACAGTCAGATACTGAAAGGTGTGAGTATTATGGACTCATAAGTTCTGGATGTAAAGTAACACCTGCTGTCTACAGAAGGATGAAATGACTGACTGTAGCTGAGCTACTGGTAAAATAACAGTATGCTCTGGGGAAATGCAAGAAGATAGTTTGAAGAAAAGCAAATCCATATTTATAGAATTTGTAGATTTAGAGGTTTTGAAAATATTAGATGGAACACACTATTCAGTATTCTGAAGTTGTTATGGATAAAAATACAGGGAGCAAAAATTTATTTAAAACTTGTACAGAAAACAAATTGCATTTGTAAGGATCAGTGGATGTGAAAGGGAAGGAGCAGTTGAGAAGGGGGCTATATAGGTTTGTAGCCTACTCCCAGTGTTATGGTGCTGAGCAAGAAGTAAAGAAACTAAACAGAAAATGGAAAAGGAATTAAAGTTCAGGGAAAAGACGTAAAAACTTCAAGGCTCAGTAATAACAGCATAATTCTGTAAGATGACAAAGTACTCTGAGTATCAGCTGAAGAGTGGATAGTGTCTCCAAAAGAGATTATAAAATGAACATTGACAAAAGTAAAATGAGGGTACTGAAGTGTAGTCAAATTAAACTGTGTGATGGGGAGGGAATTAGATTAGGAAATGTGAAAAAAAGAAAAAAAAAACCAGATAAGTACTCTATTTGGGCAGCAAAATAAATGACAGTGGAAGAAGTAAAGTGGGTATAAAATGCAGACTGGCAATAGCAAGGAAAGCGTTTCTGAACATGAGAAATGTGTTTAAATCGAATTTAAATTGAAGTGTCAAGATGTCTTTTCTGAAAGTATTTGTCTGGAATGCAGGCTTGTACTACAGTGAAATACGAACAGTGTACAGTAGTGACAGAAAGGAGAATAAAAGCTACTGAAGCATGGCACTGTATAAGAAATGTTGAGGATTAGATGGGCAATCGGTGAACTAATGAGGAGACAGACTGTTGTTTGTGCTGGCAGATACAGTACACAGCCATACATACAGAGGGTGCCCCAAGGCATGACCAGTCTTTTGTGTGGCACCAAGCAGTTACAATCAGGTACCACAGAGAGGCACTTCATTAATGGCAACTACATTCTGTGGTAGGGGGAATCTCTTCCTGTCACCTTTATGTTGGACACCAGGTTAATTGGTGAAAGCAACGTGACTGGCAATGATGAGAAACATAAATGGCAATGTTTAATCAGCGACAAGTGCCCAATGTTTAATCAGCGACAAGTGCAAACGCCAAAACTGGTGATGAGTAGAAAAGCCACACCTGATTATTGATAGAAAAAGTGATAAAATAACTAGTGATGGGAAATAAAATACAACAGAACTGGCAACAAGGAAAACAAGGTTGCTAGCACAACATAACTGGCAAGTGCTTGTCAAACCTATGGCAATTGTAAGGATCAGTGGATGTGAAAGGGAAGGAGCAGTTGAGAAGGGGGCTATATGGGTTTGTAGCCTACTCCCTACATACTTTTGTATGGAACTATGAAACACATTCTGGTTGCTAACCCTTTTTTTTTCAGGGTGATAACAGAGAATTTCAAATAATGTTAAGAATTCCATTTTTACAGAAATGGTTCAATCTGATGTTCTAAAGTCCATGATGCTGCTGCTGAACAGCTATCCACCACCCAGGAATTTATTGTGGCCCATCTGCCCAAACTAGCAGGAGAGAAGGAACATGACCATGAAAAATTTATGATGTCATTGCCACCATTTCCAGCTTTTGACTAGAAGATACAATTCTGACCCAAGTATGTCTCCAGGAAGGAGTACATTTCATTATGCATCAATTATCAGGTGATGTTGAGCACAAAGTTTTTCTTCTTGCAAATGCTGGCACAGAAATTTTCATATTAAACCAAAAGCGATGCCCTGAAGTAGATCTGATGATGCTCCCCACTCCCATATACACTCAAATGCTAGCGTGTTACTTTGAGGCTCAAGTGCAAATGGCAGCAGCTAGGCATAAAATTTTTCAGTGCTTTGAGAAAGCCAATCAAGGATACAGGGACTAAACCTAAACAGAGATCGCAAATTTCTGCGTGAGAATGAAACGTGCAAAAAGTCATATGTTGTTTCTCTCATTTGTGACATGCCCATCATGTGCTCAGCTTACAATAAGTTTTAATCTGGCCACATAAACCGACATTAGTATCAGCTGACTCACTTCAGTATGGAGACACTAATGTGCTTGCAACCCACATGGACAGGCTGTGAGTGCGACTATGTGCATAAGTCACTGGGCAAAAAAAGACACAAGCAGAGAAGATTGTAAATAGCTTCAATAGACGAAAATTACATTTCTGTGCATGCTGTTTCTTAATCACAAGTGAGAAGGTTGTTTCTTCCGAAACGCACACTGCCCTTAATGGAAAAAAGAAAGAAAGAAAGAAAAAGGTCATAAATTTGAAGTGTGCAACACGAAGATAATCAGGCAACACAATAAAACGCAAAAGTACACAAAAGTGACTCATAACAAAAATAAAATTGATGTTCAAGATGAACATGAGCAAATCGATAAAATTTCACAGGCAAAAAGTAAAGTGAATGTTATTTTTCCAGTAAATGATACAGTTCTATTTGTGATGCTCAAAGTTACTCAGTGTCATTGAAGTTTCAAATAGACACGGGCTCTTCCATTTCTTTAATCAGTTCACAGGCATACAAAAAATTGGGAGCATCAGAACTATTTGAATTTCAGAGTTTGCTACTTGAAGTCAAGTCAGGATAAGATTATCCGTCAGCTGGCAGCACTGTAGTCAGCTTTAACTGCGAAGTGCAAATGGCTGCAGGAGAAACAAGACTCTTCTGTAGAGCTGCGACACT
Organism: Schistocerca cancellata; assembly: GCF_023864275.1. Classification (NCBI taxonomy): domain Eukaryota; kingdom Metazoa; phylum Arthropoda; class Insecta; order Orthoptera; family Acrididae; genus Schistocerca; species Schistocerca cancellata. The sequence goes on along the minus strand of NC_064629.1, from coordinate 118,661,037 downwards.
GATACATTGTCACAGAGATGTTTATGAAATTGCATTACATGACTGGTTGATGTGCGCGAGTGAAGTGACCATGCCCAACTGACAGCAACTGGCAGGGATCTAACAACGCCTCAACTATAGCAGCAGCTACCAACAACTTCCAGTAAAAGGTGAATTCTTAATAGATTTTGCATACAATTTACAAAAGAGACCAAATTTATAGTACTAAGCCCAAACAAATCACAAAAATTACTAGAAACAATTTATTCAATAAATTAAACTTAACCATCCATGGAGGACTGAATCAGATTCACACTGAATAGTTGCAGAAACTATTGAAACAACGTCATTTTTTATTAATCAACCGTACCATTAAAACTACGAAGTGCACATCATGAAGTGGAATGCTGTGCCAAAATTCTGTAAAGCACACAATATTGCATTTGTAGTAAAGGAAAAAGTGAAACAGGAACTTTGTCGCATAGAGCAGAATGACATTACAAAATCAATTACTAGCAGCTAATAGGTGACACCAATTATTGTTTTACAAAAACCGAATGCCATGTTGAGGATTTGTTCTGATTTCAAGGCAATAATGTGCAAGCCATAATACATGCATCTCAAATTCCAAAATCGAAAGGACCGATGTATACATTAGCTGGCAGTGTATATTTGGAACAAAGATCTCAAGCAAATTATGTGCTGTTCTTGGCCAAATTAAAGGAGCCACTTCACAAACTGTTATGGAATGGAACAACCTGTACTTGGAACAATGAACGCCAATGTGCATTTGACAAACTAAGAAAAGTTTACTAGGTACCAGATTTCTTGCCACATTTGATCCCAATAAAATCTTAATTATTGCAACAGATTATTCCAAATATGAGATCATCACAGACTTGTCATATAAACAATATTATTTCGGGAGGGTGATCATATTCACATCCAAAACACTGACAGCTGCACACAGGAATTATAATCAAACTGAAAAGAAAGCTCTTG